>NW_028258173.1:3939393-4090909 GCF_053883595.1 Heterocephalus glaber | reverse complement strand
GGAGATCAGAAACTAACCAGGGATCTGTGACCAGCTCTGGGGACGCCAGGGTTTGAACCCAGGCCTGCAGCTCCTCTGCTGCCTGAGGGTCCGAGACTTCTTTCCTTCTTTCTCAGGTGGCATCGATCCTCCTGCGACCCCCGGGGCACCGCGCGCCCAGCCCTGCGCAGAAGTCTGGGGCCGTGCGCAGAGCCTCCAGCCGCCGCGCCTCCCCAGCCTGCCCCAGCCGCTGGCGCTGCCTCTCCCCTCCACTCCCGACCCTGGGTCTCCAGGCGACCCCTGCTCTGAGCCCAGCCTCCTCGCTCCTTGGAGCCGGAGCCGGAGCCGACCCCCGCGGCTCCCGACTGCCCAAACTCCGCTCCAGCCGCGCTCTCTGGCTCCCGCTCCCTACGCTCCCCGACCCATGGCCATCCCCCACTCTGCTGCGCCCTCCAGCCCCTGCGACCCAGCATCTCCCGGCCTCCTGGCTCCCTGCATTCCCGGCCCTCTCCGCGGCTCTCGGGACCCCGCCGACTTGCCCTCCCCCTGCCCTGCCCGGCGCGCCCCGCCCCGCCCCGCGCCCCCAGCCCCCGCGGCTGGGCGCCTTGTTCCTGGCCGCGGGCCTGGGCGCGCTGCTCAGCTTCGCGCTGCTGGCCGCCGCGGTCGCCAGCGACTTCTGGTACCTCCGGGAGGTGGCGGACACCGGACACCGGCGAGCGCGGCGGCGGCGCTGAGCGGCTGTCCTCGCACTCCGGCCTCTGACTCACCAGCGAAGGTGAGGGAGGCGAGGAAGGTGGGGGAGGGCCTCCCCCAGGCCCTTCCTCCCGGAGTCCTGCCCCACCTGGGTTCGCCCTCTGGTGTCGGCCCCTTCCCCAGTGCGCCTCCCCACTCAACTGCTGGGGGGACTGGGCGGACGGGGGAGGGGCGGGCCCACCAGCCCTGTGCAGAAGCCCGACAGCGCATCGCGGGGTGGGGTGGGGCTAACCCCAGACCAGGGCGCCCTGCCACTCACAGCGGGTAACTGGGGACCTTGTCCCTCACTTAACCCCCAAGGGGCAGCATCAGAAGGGGAGAAACAGACCTCCCGGGGAAGGTGTGTGTGGTGCTGCCCAGCTCCCGGGCGTCTCTGTTCCTGCCACGGGCTGCTCTGCTCGGGCGCAGCAGGGGGTCTGTGGGGTTCAGGTGGGCGGCGTGGGGCCCCGACCTTCATCCCGGTGACCCAGGGTGGTTTTCCCTCATTACCACCCAGCCCCAGCTCCCTCCCACCTGCCCGGGTCACCAGGAGCTGTGTGAGTGTGTGATATGTGTGAGTGTGAGTCCACATGTGGAGGTGTGTGTGAGTGAGTGTGGAGTGTGTGAGCATAGGCTGATGTGTGAGTACATGAGCACGAGAGTGTGTGTGAGAGCCTGTGATTGTGAGTGCCACCTGTGCACAGCGAGTGTACAGTGGTGGAAAGACTTGGCTGTTCACCAGCGCCTCCTGAGGTGTGTGCACACACGCATGTGCATAGATGGGTGTGCATGTGTGTGAATCCGAAAGCTCACACAGTGTGAGTCTGGAAGGTTCTCGGGGCTGAGCCTTCCAGGCAAGCCCACTTTGTGCCCCTTTTTGGTATGAAGGCCAAGACTGGCCTCTCTATGAGAGTGTTATGGGGACCCCAGAGCATCCCCGGGGGAGCCTCTAGAATCCCTGAGCTTGTAAATGCACCTCCAACCAAATGAGAGGTCTTGGGCCTCTGATGCCATTTGGAGGCCTGAGCCTGAGTCCGCAGGGCCCATGGCTTCTCCGTGCCCCTGTGGCTCTGGGGCTGCGGGGGGCCCTGGCATCCAGCCTCTGCTTCGCACTTTGGCTTTGCAGGGCAGAACAGCTGTGTCCCCCTCATCAACCCTTTCGCCAGTGAGGGCCTGGACGCCTTCCCCTCGGTGCAGCGGCTCCTCTGTGAGTCCTGGGGCCACACCTCCTCCTCATCCTTCCTGACTCTTCAGGCAGGGCTGGGACCTGAGCCACCCCACCCCAGCCCCACAGAACCACTTCCTGTGGCCCTGTGATTCCCAGAGGACATGTCCACCTGTAGCTCCTCTCTGCTCTGCTGTTGGGTCCTGACCACGGGTGCCCCACTGACTCCCAGCCTATCCTGGCATTCCCGTGCCTCATTTCCCTTTCATTGGTAATGGCCCACCTAGAGGGTTGGTGGCCATGTGACTGCTGTCCCAGGGAGGCCTGCGGGTGGGGTGGGGAGGGCACTGGGGAAGCTCCCTCATCCTTGCCTCAGGAAGCCTATGCTACACCAGAGGTGGCCACAGGGAGGGTCTGGTGGTTACCATGGTGACAGGGCTCTCTCTCTCTCTCTCTCTCTCTCTCTCTCTCTCTCTCTCTCTCACACACCCCACCCCCCATCCTCCTTGGCCTGAGCAGGTGGAGCATCAGGCTTGCTCCCACCCTTGGGGGCAGGGGTCCTGTCCACCTGCACCTGAGGCCCCTCTTCTGCAGCACTGCACCGCACTGTCATGGTGGTCCTGCTCCTGAGCTTGGTCCTCGTTGTGTGTGGCTGGGTCTGTGGCCTGCTCAGCTCCCTGGCCCAGAGCATCCCTCTGCTGCTCCTCACCAGCTGCTACTTCTTGCTGGGGGCTGAGTCTGGGGTGCTGGGGGATCCTGGGAGTGGGGCCCTGCTTCTCCTGCACCCCTGGCTCACACGCTCTGCTCCGCTTGGGCTACACTGAGCCTGGGTCTCCTGGGGCTAGAGGTGCCCCTTGGGATAGTGGTGCCCTGGGGACAGAAGTACCTCCTGGGGACAGAGGGACCCTGGGTCCCTGGCCTTTCTAGCAGCAATGCCTCTGGCTGGGCCTGGACCCAGGAGTGCCAGGCTGGACCTTTTGACTTGGGAGGCCGGAGGATCTCCATAGTGAGTCTAGAACCTGCTCTGCTGGCTGGGTGGCCCTGAGGGGCATGAGTGCAGCCCCAGCCTCTCTTCTCTTGTTCCTGGACTGTCCTGGGAGGTGTGGGGGCATGGAGGGGAGGGCGTCAGAGTCCTTGACAGTGTCCCCAGCCAGGAGGCTGTGACTCGCGTAGTACAGCGGCCAACTGTGCCGGCCTGGTCTGTGTCCCCAGGGGCTCTGCAGCGCCACCTTCACAGGTGAGAAGTTTGAGCCTCTGAGCACTTCAGATTCTCCAAGGCCAGATGGGCGTTTGTCCTGGGTCCCCTCCACTGCCAGGCACTGTCAGCCCAGCCACCCAGTTCCCTGCACTCTCCCTGAAGTGGGCCGGTGTCCCCCAAGGGTCAGTCCCCGTGGCCCCTGACATTTGGGGCCAGGCCTGAGCTGGGTCTGGTGTCTCAGAACAGCTCTTCTCTCGTGACCACCAGGGCTGGGGCCTCCCCCTGGGCAGGGCTGCGTCCCTCCCCAGGGAATGAATGCTGGGCCCTTTGGGAGACCTCTGAGAGGAGGGGCATGCTGGCCCGGGAGCCAAGACTGGGGACGCGTAGGCTTGCTTATGATCCCAACATGAAGTCAGGGTCTCCTCTGGAGCATGAGATCAGGCGCGATCAGTGTCCACTCTCAACCTGATCTGGGAGACTTCGAGAGTCCAAAATCCAGTTAAGAGGACCTTGGGGAGCCACCAAGAGGAGTAATTGGGTTGGCATTGTAACCAGGAAACCTCATGGTGACAGGAAGCCTCCGCACTGTGCTTGAGGCAAAGGTGCTGAGTGGGGCAAAGGGCTGGAGGGAGCTGCTGGGGAGGCCTGCAGGGCTCCAGTGGCCTGGCCAGGGTCGGGGGTGGAGGAGACTGGAGCGGGTAAGGACCTGGGGGTCAGCTGGCCTGAGGGACGCCCCCAGCCCCCTTGCTCAGGGCCTAGGCAGGGTGCACATCCCTCTCAGGAGCCACTCGAAGGCCCTGGTGGGCCCTGCGCTGGGCTTGCAGTGCTGAGGGTCTGCTGTGGACAGAGGGGCAGAGGGCTTGGTCAGCGAAGTCACACCAGAGGGACCTGGCCGAGGCCAGCTCACCCTCTCAGTGCTGTAAGAAGGGGGAGGGGACGGGTGGGGTCCTTCCCTGAGACGGGAGGGATCGTGAGGGATACATGGGGTGGCAGGGCCTGGAGGGACACACCCACTGAGGTTGTCCAGCAGGCTGCAGAGCCCGCCCTGGAAATGTACTTCAGGAGAGCTGGGTGGGAAAGGGGTTGCTGTGAGCTTAGCCTGGGTCCCCGTCCCCCAGGAGAGTTGAGGGGTGTGGAAGGGGCTCCTGGCTTAGGGGTTTACTCTGCGCCTTTCTGCTCGGGTCGATGGAGGCAGCTGGAGCTGGAGAGGACCTGCAGGGAGGGCGTGCCACCTGCCTGCCCCTCAGTCCCTGAGGACCCCTGAGGGCCAAGGTGGTCCTATGCAAGGTGCCTCTTCTCCCTGCCTCTCCATTCCCCAAATTAAATCCATCACTGCTGCTGCTGCCCAGTTGTGTTGGGGGCACAGGTGGAGCTGTTTGCAAAGGGGACTGTGGGGTGAGCCTCCCAAACCTCAGCGCCGCCATCTCCCTGACCCCAGGGACAAGGAGGTGTCTGGAAGGGCCAGGGGGACACCAGGGCTGACCAGGAGGGGGCACAGGGTGGGAAGCTGCCTCCATGGGGACCCCAAGGCTGTCTGCAGGACCCCTGGGAGTGGCTTCCCTGCCCCCTGTCTCCCCAGGTGCCCTGACCCTGGCAGGGGTCAGTGTGTACATCAGCTACTCGCGTCTGGCCTTTGCGGAGACCACCCGGCAGTACGGCCCACAGCACGTGGAGGGCGTGCGCATCAGCACCTCTGCCTGGACTCTCAACTTGGCACTCTGAAGATGAAGCCACTATTCCCGAGAAAGCCTTTCTCCCCCTGGGTTCCTACTAGGGGCTTCCTAAGCACTGAGGTGACATATTGCTATAGTCTGAATCTTAGGTGTCCCTCAAAGCTCCATGGGGCAATGTGCTGCAGGCCCAGAAGCAACGGGGCTGACTGATCATGGACTAAGGCCTCTGAAGCTTGGAGCCACAATTAACTTTCTTTCTTGTAATTTATCTCCTGCAATTGTTATAGTGAAGAAAAGCTAACACAGATCTCCCTTCTTTTTTTTTTTTTGGTACCAGGGATCGAACTCAGGTCCTTGGGCTTGCGCAGCAGGCAGCGAAACCACTGAGCCAAATCCCCGGCCCTCCTCCCTTCTTAAACACACACACACACACACACACACACACACACACACACACACACACACACACAGACTCATTTGCCTACATTACATATCCAGAATGAAATATACACAAATATTAATGGTGTTATTCTAGGGTGATAAAAATACAGGTAAATTTTATTCTTTTTATTTCATTAAGAAACAATCTGTAAGCTGGGTGTGGTAGCACATGCCTGAAATCCCAGCACTTGGGACACTGAGGCAGGAAGATCACCGTGAGTTCGAGGTCAGGCTGAACTATATAGTGAGAGGGGCCGGGGATGTAGCTCAGTGGTTTCACTGCCTGCTGTGTAAGCACAAGGACTGGAGTTTGATCCCCGGTAACAACAACAAAAAAAAGAACTATATAGTGAGAAACAAAAACAAACACACACACACACACAAAACAAACACACACACACACACAAAACAAACGATGATCTGTATTTCCTCTTTCATTTTTTCTTTTTTTGTTTTGGTACTGGGGATCAAACTCAGGACCTTGTGCTTGAAAGGCAGGCGGCGGAACCACTGAGCTAAATCCCCAGCCCTCCTCTCTGATTTTTGATCAGTCCACCAGGAGGTTATTATCAATTTGACTACTCCATTCAAAAAACCAACTTTGGGTCTGTTTATCTCGATAGATCTTCTCCTGACTTACTGTCCTCTTCACTAATTCTCTCTTCAGCGGTGTCTCATCTGCTATCAAATTTATCTACTGAGATCTTAATTTATTATAGTTTTCATTTCTAGAATTTCCATGCAGTCATCTTACAGTTTCAAGTTCTCTGTTAAATTTTTCAATCTTGCCTGGTAATTCCTTAAATATTTGATCTGAAATCCTAATAACTCTGTTATCTTGATCACCCTCAGGTCTGTTTATCTGGCTTTTACCCTTGATTTTCAGTCACATCTTGTCTGATCCCATGCCTGGTTATTTCTGATGGAGTGGGGACATCACATATGAGTCACTGTTGAGAACCCTGAGGCTTTGGATGGTGCTGCCTCCCCACAGAGGTTGGCCATTACTTCTGGCAGGCTGCTAGGCCACAGGCTCCGAACACCTCTCCCCACTTCAGTCCCTGCCAGGATATGGGGTCCCTGATCACCCTGTCCTCAGGACTCCAGCTGCCTCAGCACGAGTGCCCACTTCCTCAGGGCTAGGTCAGTGTCCTGGGTGGAGATGTCACGGTGCCACACAGCACGCACGGACTGTTCTGTCCAGGGAAACACCAGCACATGCACAGCACGGCCGATCTGTGCCACCTCGTCAGCGCTCACCACCTGCAGGCGCTGGCACAGCTCTGTGGGTGCCAACCCGTTCACCCTCACCAGCACCATGTTGGTCTCCACAGTGGCAGGATCTACAGAGCAGACGGGCGACGCCAACTCCTGGAGACCTAGGCCAGGTCCTGTAGTGAGTAGAGCCCGATCCCAGGACCCCACTATGGTCCCCACCCCCAGAACTGTCCTTGGGGAAAGCAGAGAGGCAGCCCAACAGTGCAAGAGAAAAGAATGACCCTGAGTCCTGACACGGCCTTTGGGGTCACACAGGTTTGACTGTGCCATTTCACCTGTGGGCCTCCGTTTCCTCATCAGTGAATTGGGGACAGTATGAGATTGTTTCAAGGATTCAAGTAATGGGTGAAATATCCACATTCAGGCTACACGCTCTGCTGGATTCTGCAGCGGGCCCAGTTCCTGACTCTGCCAAGTGCTTCCTGCTGTCGGGCACTGTGAGGAAGGGGGTCTGGGACCCAGGCAGACCTGGTCCCACCTGCAGACTCAGTGCTAACCCCAACATCCTAGAGGCTTCAAGGATACAGACTGGTGGGGATCTGAGCCCTGTTGCAGGGGATCCCCAAGCCCAAGCTGGGGGGCAAAGGGAAGTAAGGGTGAGGGCAGTGCAGCCACCTTTGGCGAATCTCTGGGCATTCTTGTGGTCCTGCAGCAGGGCCTCCTCTGCGCCAGCCAGGCCCACCAGGGCTGCAGCAGCCAGCACCCCAGACTGGCGCATGCCTCCGCCCAGGGCTTTCCGGAAACGCCAGGCTTCTTCAATGAAGTCCTTGGGCCCCCCGACCAGGGCCCCCCCAGGTGCACCCAGGCCCTGGGAGAGAGGAGAAACTCTTGCTGCCCCCTGCATAGCATCCTGTCCCTGGGCTGGGGCAGCTGCTCTGGCACTTGGAGCCCAGAGAACCAACTCTACCTCCCACAGTGTGCCACTACCCACTTGGCTCTGGAAGGCAAGCCCAGGGCTGTCCCCACCTTGGAGAAACAGAAAGACACAGAGTCACAGTGCTCCACGATGTGGGCAGGGGGCACACGCAGAGCCACGGCTGCATTCATCAGCCGGGCCCCATCCAGGTGGATGCGGGCCCCATAGGTCCTGGCCAGGAGGTGTACCTGGAATGCAGGGCAGGCAGAGGTCAGAGGGGCCAGCCCCAAGGAGGACAGGTCTCCGGGAGGCTCCTGGGTGTGACCCCCGGAGGAATCACAAGGTCTGGAGTCAGGAGCCTGGTGTGGTGACCAGCTCTGGGTATGTGGGACCTGAGCGGTCATGTGCCACCTGAGCCTCAGCACTGTCCCCTGTGGAAGGGGATGAGGGTGAGCATTTTAACTCCTCAGGGTGTGTGCGTGTGCATACTCACGCACATGGTGCTGAGGTGGAACCCAGGGCCTTTGCATATGCTAGGCAAGCACTGCTGCAGAGCTAGGACTTCAGCTGTAACTCTTCTCTATGGAGCATTCTGACAGGCTGAGGGCATTAATGTCTCACCTCCGGGAAGCCACACAACACATCCCGAGGGGTCACCAGAGTGCTCACTGAGGCAGGGGCACAAGGTTGGGGAAGCACCAGGACTCTGACACTGCGACTTCTCACCTCACAGGCTGTGCAAAGGACCAGGGTAGCTGGAGCCTGCTACATGTTTCACAGCCTCACCAGGACTGTGCTGTGGTGGCCATGGTCTGGGCTCTCAGCAGGCTCACATGTGACACCTCTGCTCTCGGGCGGGTCTAGGGACTGAGGCTCCCAAACTGGGGCAGTTACTCCCTGTGCACCTTCAGCCTTGGGCTGGCACATGTCCCCCTGTGATAGTCTGGCCACTGGTGGGTGACATGTGGGCAGGAGGCCGCTGACAGGGTGTGCATCAGAGCGGCTCAGTCTCAGATGGGGACCCAGAGGACAGAGGAAGCTGCACCCGGCTGTGGTGGGGTATGGTGGGGAGCAGGCCTACCTGGCGGAGGTAGTCGATGGGCAGGACCCGGCCTCCGGAGCTGCAGTGCGTGTTCTCCAGGCACACGAGCTCACACACTGGGTGGTAGGGGCTCCCGTGGCCCCGAGCAAGCACCCTCTGCAGCTCAGCCAGATCCAGCGTGCCATGTGGCAGGTCCGGGAGTGGGTTGGCAAGCACCCCGGCGAGCTGCAGGTGGAGGAGGAGTCAGGGGTCCCAGGGGTACAGCAGCGCCTCCTGGCGGGGGAGGACTGTCTGGGGTAGGGAGCCAGCCCCCGCTCCCCAATCCTGTGCCCGCTTCTCCTCAGCTCTGGGCCTTGGCCCTTTCCCTTGGCCTCTTGACGTGATGTCCCAGCTGAGGAGGGTGCCAGCCCCCTTTTCTGTTGTGCTGTCTTCAGGCTCCCCACCTCCAGTGCCAGTGCTCTCAGTGCCCACTAGGGGGCAGGAGGGCACCGAAACACAAGCACTGGGCAGAAATAACTGTCCAGGGTCCCTGGAGCCAGCCTGGGCCGCTGCTGCCCCCAAGTGGTAAATCTGAGAGCCGCTGTTCCTCCTAGCTCCCTGACCAGCTTCTCTGGCTTTCTCTCTCTCCCAGCCAAAGCCTGGGAAGTGGTTCCCACTGGAGGACCTGCGCTGGCTAGAGGATGCCCAGGGCCCCAGGGGAGCAGTACCTGCTCCTTACCTGAGCCACCCCGCCCTGCTCATAGACCTGGAGGTGGCACTCCTGCCCAAGGAGGAGCTGGGAGCCCCGGCGCCGGCAGTGACCCATCACTGAGACAGATGGGAGGAGGGCAGGACTTGGCATTGATTCTTCGGGGACCCATCTGCCCCTCTCAGCTTGGCCACAGCAAGCTGACATGTCTCATACCGATCCAGAAAGGGCTCCTTCAAAACATCTTAACACCACGTGCTGGAACACCATCGCTCTAAGTATGCAACTGTGGGTTGGCCACACTGTAAACACGGGGCCACACACAGCCTGCAGATCACCACCCGCAGGAAGATGCCAGCCACAGTGCCACCCCTTGGGGACAGGCGGCCTAGGGCACCAGCAGCTGTAAGGGCCTGGTGGGAAGCTGAGTGGTGTTTAACGAAGGATGGTACACAAGGTGAGGCAGGGGGAGGAGGTCACAGGAAGTCCTGAAGGGTGCGGACAGTGTGCGTACAGGAGTGGGGATCCAGGGCACCCCAGGGAGGAGGAGCTGGAAGCAGCCCTGACCTCACCCTCCATCTCCTGCCAGGGCACCACACTGGGCGGGACAACAGAAATCCGGAAGTGCCATCCATGAATGGCACCGAGGGACAGAGTGTGCACTGAGGCCCTGGGGGCAAACTCACCAGAGATGAGGTTGGCCATAGTGTTGGTGGGCACAAACAGAGTCTGCTCCACCCCTAGCAGCTCCGCAGCCTTTTCCTGCAGCTCTGGGAAGGGAGAGGGGTGGGCCCGGGAAGGCTTTATCATCACTCATGCTCAGAGCGGCTGCAGGTGGCCACGCCTGGGCACAGTTGGGAGCTCGTCTTTGAGAGGCTGCGGTGAGTGCCCAGTGGGCGGGCTGGAGCCCAGTCTGCAGGCTGCAGTCTGTGGCTTGGTAACCACACAGCTGGGCCCCAGGTCCCTCACTCAGCTCTCTGCGTCCTGCCTCCTCCTGGGCCATGGCCCTCTTCACACAGGCCACCAAAATTTGCTTGTGGTTTGAACCCCTTGTCCCACCTAGGCCCACACCTGCTGCACTTCCTTTCCCATCAGTCCTGGCAGGTGGGGCCCTGTGGTTTCTCAGCTGACTTCCGCTCCCCCTCAGAAGGGGAGCCTCTGCGGAGGCGGAGCGGGCACAAAAGGTGCAGTCGGAGGACAAGTGGGGCTCCTGCTTTAAAGTCTCCCGTGGCTCCCCTCTGACTGCAGCAGCAAACTCAGAGTTTTCGGCATGCCATTCAAGGCCCCTGAGATCTGGCTTCTGGCCACCCCCACCAAGACTGCTGTCAACGCAAGCACCTCCTTCGCCCCATGCGGCGACTTATCTACACGCCGGCGGGAGGGGCTGGGAGCCTGCATTGCTGCCGAGCTTGGGGTCTTGGGACGGACCGAGAAGCAAGCAGAGCGCAAAGCCTGGCCTGCCACAGGCGCTCACTGAGCGGCGCCACCATCCCGTTCCGGTCGCCCTCTCCCTAGCACCACGGACAGCGCTCCGCGTCAGCTTGACGACCCCCGCCCGGGGCCTGCACTTGGGGCTCACCGCGGACCGTCGGGTCCTCGCCGTAGTCATCGTCCCCCACGATCGCCTCGGCCATGGCGCGCCGCATGGCCGGCCCAGGCCTGGTCACCGTGTCGCTGCGCAGGTCCACCACGTGGGCCTGGACCCCCGCCCGCCTCCCAGACCACCGCGCCCAGGGCCCCCTGAGCCCCAGGGTCGCGGCCCCGGCCAGTGCGTGGAGCATGGCGGAGGCTGCACCGGTCTCTCCACCCCGCCGAGAGCGGCTAACCCTTCTCTTCCCAGCGGGTGCCCACTCGAGGCCGTGGGTCGGCGCCTTCGGACTTTCCGGATTTAGGACTTAGCTTGGGGCCCGGGGCACGCTGGGAGTTGTGGTCCGCCCCTTGCGACAGGATCGGAAACAAAACAGGAGGGGCCCGCGGCATGCTGGGAGTTGTAGTCCCCGTTTCGTCGCGGCAGAGACCAAACCCACAGGGGATTCTGGAGCATTTTATTATATTTTAATTGTTAAGATACTTTATTATAATAGCTATAACTGGAGCGCATGTCGAAATGAAAACTGAAAACAAATATACAAAACAGTTGATTAATAATCCTATAGCAGCCAGGGATTTAGCTCAGTGGTTCCGCAGCCTGCCTCGCAAGCCCAAGGTCCCCCCCCCCCAAATCCTATAGTGAAAGCACTAAGAAGCCCCATAATGCCACATAAACCAGTTCTGTGGTTTCCCCAAGATGAATTTAACAGCTTCAGCTTCTTCAGTGTTTATCGATATACGAAAGAAAAAAGTAGAGGTTGTCTTTTTCTATGGGAAATTGGATGCTTGCAGCCTCTGGGAGGAAGCCACTTCACATTTCACATAAGGAGATGAGTGTGCTCTGGGCCTGTGGGTCCGGGGTGGACTGGTCACTAGACAAAGTCCCTGGAGGTCCCCCCAAAAGGAGATGGGGACCTCAACTCACCCCAGCCACGGGGTAGGTTGTAGGGTCACTGATTTATGTCACAACAAAGTTATCGGACTGTCAGTGAGAGACATTAGAAAGGTTTATTAGAACCAGGCATGGTGGCACATGCCTATAAACCCAGCATTTGGGAGGCTGGGGCAAGAGGGTCGCCACAAGTTCGAAGCCAGCTTGGGCTACATAGCAAGACCTTGTCTTTTTTTAAAAAATGGCTTACTAGGCAGAATTTTAAAAATATACACTCAGAATAGAGTGTGGACCCTCGAGACAGGTGTGTTATGGTCTGGGACTGGTAGATTTATGTGATCGTGGGGGTGTCTTCGAAATGGGTGATCCAGTATATGTGTTCACACTGTCAGGATAGCCATTTGGTGGGCTGGGTTAGAATGCAGTTCAATTCTGTGTCTCTGAGGCTGAGATACACTGCTTCCTGGAGTGTGGAGTCTATTGGAGGAAGAATGAGGCCTTGATTTACAAGCTTTAAGACCCTTAGAAATTTTTATGGAAAGGAAGAGGCCATCGTGACCTTGGGTAACTTTGTGCTCTGAAGGTGCAGTTTTTTCTTAAAAGTACAGTTTAACATTTTTGAATTTCCTTGTCTCCTCCTTACCTATCTTTATGTCTCACGTCCCACCTCCCAGCTAGCGTGTGCTCCTGCTGGTGAGACCCAGACTTCTGGCCCACACATCCAAGTGGCCCTGATGAGACAGACGAGAAGCAACGGACTCTCTCAGAGGGGATGTGGCTTGGCCAGCGGCTGTTGTGCCCCATCCTCTCTCCTCCTTTCACTCCCCTTTCTCCTCCAGTGGACTGGGAGGGCTTTCTTCATTGTCCTCCCTAGCTATCAAGCTGCCACTCTCCTGTCCAACATGAGTACAGCCAGACTGTGGGGTCCCTCTCCCACTCCAGATGCTGCTGTTGCCTTTTTGAAGAAGGGAGCGGGCACCCTGGTGTGGTAAAGGTCAGGAAGTGAGGGATCGGGGCCCTTTATTTATGTACCCAGCCTTCACAGCAAGGCTCCCAGAAGATTCCCTAGTTCCAGCCCTAGCCCTCACTGATGCAGGCCTGTGCTGCTCCCTAAGCACCCTGCCCACCCACTTCTCAGGTTCTGTCTAGGAGGCACCTCCAGTGTCCTGACCCCCCATGCTGCAGCACAGGCCCATGGAGACTCATTTTGGTGTTGCTGTAAAACTGCTTCTTGGGTAGTGTGAGCTCCAAAACCCCTGTTAATCTACTCAGGATTTTTACCCTGAGTAGTGTAGCCAGAATGGTCATTCAGAAGGAGCTGTAAACACAAAGCTGTCAGCACAGAAGAGCTCCAGAGTCCAGTAGCCCACAAAGCCCAGCCACAGAGACCTGCACCTTGTGAAGCTGCAGGAGACAGCCTACAGTGTCTGGCATGAGCTGGCACTAGATGGTGGTGGCCAGCAATGGTGGTGACAAGCAAGCAGCAGCTGGCAGAGTCAACTGTGGACATCCAATGTCATCCGGTACCATCTAGTAACAACAGCAGAGCTGCACTTTGCAAATTCACGATTTCCAACTGAATTGAGCAAAAGAACCGTAGGTTGATGGGCAACACTGGGGCCATGAGCTGCTGACCAAGGGCAAGGCCAGCCTCTGTGTCCCTATGATGGCCCTTCCAGCCCAGCCCTAGTGACCGTGTGAACAGCATGCTATGGAATGCAGGACCCAAAGACCAGTCAGTCTCAGTTGCGAGTGTGTAGTGGAGATGCCCGTTGTCTGGCTCTGCCCAGTGGGAACAGCCAGCCTGATGGACTGGCACTCAGGCCAAACCACAAACCCACACCCAGTGTAGTCTCCCTTCTGTGTGTTCAAGTGTGGTCCTGGTGCAGAGGGGGAAACTGAGGCCACGCAGGCTTTTATAGAGCCAACTTCTTGGGGTTCTTACCATACACTGGCCTCTGCCCTAGACACTTCAGATTAACAGTTAAGCCGCCCAGCAACTCTGGAGACACTATCACTCGCCCCTGTTTCACAGATGGGGAAACAGAGACATCAGAAGCTAAGGAACACCCTCCAGTTACTCAAGTAGAAATTGGTCAGGTCTGGGAATCAGTTACTTCGGGGATCCAGATCTGAAACTCAATATTATGTTGTTCCTCCTCCTCTCTCTTGTCCTTCTCCTCTTCCTCTTCCTCCTCCTTTGTGTGTGTGTTACTAGAGATTGGACCTAGGAGTGCTGAGCTACATTCCCAGCCCTTTCTATTTACACATATCTAGAGATAGGGTCTTGCTGAGTTGCTCAGGCCACCCTTGAATTTGTGATCCTCCTGCCTCAGCCTCCTGAGTAGCCAGAATGCAGGTGTGTGCCACAAAGCCAAGCTTAAGCTCCTATTCAATATGTTTTGTTTTTGTTGTTGTTGTTGTTGTTGTTTTGGGCAGGGTCTCGCTTTGTAGTTCAGGCTGACTCTAGACTCACTATATAGTCCATGCTGGCCTCGAACTTGAGGTGATCTTCCTGCCTCAGCCTCCCAAGTGCTGGGATTACAGGTGTGCACCACCATGCCTGGGTCAATATGAGGTTTTGTTTGTTTGTTTTGTGGTACCGAGGATCAAATTCAGGACCCTGTGCTTTCGAGGCAGGCACAGCACCACTGAGCTAAATTCTCATCCCTCAACATGGTTTGAGTACCCACTGTATATCAGGCACTGTCTAGGTAGGTGCCAAGCAGGGCACACAAGGGTGGATGCAACTGGATGTGCATGTACAGCCTCACAGGGCTCAAAGAATGGCAGTTGAAGGGGTGGCTTGAGTGCCTCCTCCTTCACACAGTCCTCCTTTGGAGGGGCAAGGGTGTTCACAGAAGCAGGTGGGGGCTGGAGCAGGCCATCCTGCCCTCCTGCTTGGGGAAGGAGGGACTAAGCTGAGCTTTGAAGGCAGAGGGGGTATTAACCAGGCAATGGCGGAGGGGCTGAGGTGGCAGGATGCAGGCTTAGGGAGGCAGTTGCTGGGAGCCTGAGGGTCCCACGTGGGTGGAGAAGTGAGCAGGGATGGAGGTCGGGCCTCAGAGCCACTGCCCTGGTCAGGACCACCTCTCAAGGGCCAACCAGGAAGGGTGGAAGTCTCAAGTGCCTGCAGCTCTGTGGCTCCAAGGCAACCTGACCAACGAAAGGCTCCCTGCCCTCCCAGTGTGGCCCCTCTGGCGCTGACCCACAATCTCCACGAATTCCCAAATTCCCGACCCATAGAAAACAAGCCCCTTATCTCGTTGGCTGGAAGTGCTAGGAAGTGCGGGGTGGGGAGCAGAGGCCTCTACGGAAAGGAGATGGATGGGGCTACAGATGTGTTTAGAGGCCCCCCAAAGCCTCACGCAGTCATAGGTGGGGCTTTCAGAGGTGGCTGGATCAGGGTGTGTGACGCTGGAATGGATCCATGGTGCAATGTTAGGATCAAGGACACTAGGATTAAGGGTGAGTGCTGCCTGCCCTACATAGCCTGGATGAGATATAAGGGGCAGAAAGAGCTTGGTCGTCCCTTGGTTGCTTTGCTGTCTTCTCCCCACCATGAACTGTTTCTCCTCTGTGATGCCCTCTGCTCTGCCACCCTGCCTTGGAGCCAGCTGACTATGGACTGAAACCTCTACAAACTGTGAGCTAAATAAACCTTTCCCCCTTTAACTTTGGGTGTCAAGTGTTTTGTCTCAGCAACAAGAGAGAAGTAACTACGACAGATGGGGAGCATGAAGACAAAAGACTGGGTCCCAGGCCCCCTTTCTCCAGGGCAGAGCCTCAGAACAGCCAGTTCACAGGCCTTCGCAGTTTGCAAAGCCTCCCCCTGGTTTCTCCCTGCTAATCCTCACAGCGGCTCAGGCAGAGGACCAGGAGACTCTCAAGCCTCAGGATCCCACCCAGGCCATCCAGCTGGTCACCAAGCTGGGCCTTTCTTCTCCTAGAGCAGACTGGTCCCCTGGGGAGGTGACCTGTTCCCTGGGCAAGTGGGGACAGACAGACTCCATCGTCAAGTTCTTCGGCCTGGTCGCCAGAGCACCTGCACTGGGCCCACCTTGGCACAGTGGGATCTGCAGCACTGGGGGAGCAGGAAGGTGGGCTGTCATGAAAGAGCCACTAGTGTGGCCTGACACTGGTGCACGCCCTAATCCTAGCTACTTGGGAGGCTGAGGCAGGAGGAGCACAAGTTTGAGGCCAGCCTGGGTAACTTAGCAAGACTTTGTCTCAAAATAAAAGATAAAATGGAGGCTGGGATGTAGCTCAGTGCAGAGGCCCTGGGTTCAGCCTCCAGTGCCAAATATCCACACACACACTGAGGCATGTTTTCCCAAGACTCAGCCCCAGAGAGATTACCTAGGCTCATGTGAGTGTATGGGTGTACAAGTTTGTATCTATGTGCGTATCTATGAATGGGTTGTACATGAGTGCACATGTGTGTAGTATGTGTGCATATGTGTACATGCATAGTCACATATATAAGGGCATGTGGATATGTGTGTGTGGTGTGTTCACACTGGCACATGTGTATTGTGTGCCCGTGTGTATATGCACAGTAAATGTACAGGATGTGCTCACACAGTGTACATGCATGTACTGGTGTGCGTTTGTGGGTGGGTCTGTATGTGTGTGTCCGTGTGTATATGTGTGTGTGCATGTCTGTGTGGGTCCCTAGCTGCACCTGAGATCTAAGTCATCCTGGTAGCAGCTGGGAACAGGTCACAGGCCCCAGGCTTGGCTGGAAGTCTGCACGGAGCCCACTCCCTTGTGCTGGTCCCCAGCTGAGCCTTTCCCTCCTCCTCTAACTCTCGAGGGAGTTCCCACCGCCCAAGGTCAGGGGTCACCTCCTGTCCCCATGACCAGCTGTCCCCTTCTCTTTCTGCAGCCAGTGCCTTGGCTGGGCCCCCTTGGGCTCCTATCTGGGCCCAGCAGGCCCCCAACATCTGATGCTGCACAGCCAGCCCTGCCCTCAGCCCCGGGTGTGGCCTGGGCTCTGTGGGTCCAGCCACCATTGCTTCTTACCAGTACCCTCGCCTGAAGGTGACATTCCTGGTTCCTGAGTGTGTCCGCCTCTCTTTCACCCACATTCCTTCTGTCCTGAAGGCCCTTGACCCTCAGCATGTGTCCCTGCCATTTGCTTCTCAGTCTTTGGGTCTCAGCTGAGACACCTCCTCCTGGAGGAAGCCCCTGGCCCTCCCACTGCCCAGGGCCACAGCTGTGGGTTCACTCCCAGCCATTCTGTGTGGCCTGGAGTGTATCTTGTCCTTCCCTACATCCTAAAGGCCTAGCCCGGAGCCTGGCCCTCGGGACTCAGTGAAAACCAGCCGAATGGTGACAAGGGAGGGACCCGCGGCTGGCTACCCCTAGTCCTGGGCCCCCCGCTGCATGGCTGGAGGACAAATGTAGGTCCCACTACAAGGACAGTCTGGGGGTCCTCCATCACCCCTGAGCTGGCTGTCCCGAACCATCTGTTCACCACTTCCCAGGCAGTAGGAGACTGTGCAGCCTGCAGGAAGCTCAAGACAGGAGTGTGGCGGGGCTGCCTCTCGGGGTGCCCCCAGGTCACTGGCCTTGCCCAGGCAGGTGCAGTCCGGGTGTGGCCACACATACACTCACAGGCCCAGCTCAGGGTGCGGATTCCTGTAACGCTGGGCCGCTGGCAGGAAGTGAGCAGGAGGTGGCTGCTGCTGGGAACCGGGGCAGGCTCGTGGAGATAAAGGCAGGCAGCAGATGCAGCTGGGGATAGTGAGGGCCGGGTAAACAGGCCTGGGGAAATGTCCTTTCCATCCTACACCCTTGGCCTCGAGGCCTCTGTGGGATGCTGGCCCGCCCACCCAGAGAGCCTCAGCACCATGGGACAGCTGTTTGCATCATCATCCTCTTCACTCCCAGCCAGGATGGGAACAAAAGAGCAGGGCACTGGGCCTGGGGTCCCGGCGGGGCATGGCGGTCGGGAAGCACTGGGCCCCTGTGGGTGCCACCCCACATCAGAGCTGTGTGTGCTGTTGGGAGGGGAAAAGAGCGATGTGGGAGGCTCCTCTAAAACCAGTGCCTTTCCCGCTGGGAGCCTCCCACTGGGGAGGGACAGCTGACCGAATCTTGGAACCACACATCAGAGTTCACCTTGAACCATCTCAGGAAATCCGGAGTGGGGGCAGCAGAGAATGGAGGGAAGAGCAGGCAGCACTGCAGATCGGAGCTGGGGAGCCCCATGCACCAAGACTGCCCACCCCCTCTCCGCCAGCATGGACAGGGACCTCCAGGGCCAGCTGGTGAGAGCTGTGATGCCCGGCACCCGGCATGCAGTGCAAATACACTTGGTTTTCTGTTTGGACTGTGAAATATAACACCCTACAGAAAAGCGCACTAAACGTGTTTGTACAGTGGCAAATAAATATAAATGTCAAATGAACTCTCACATCACCGCCACTCAGATGAGGAAATAAACCATGGCCGGGGTTCCAGGAGCTCTCTGCCCACGAAACCCTTCCCTCTGCCAGCAGTCACACTGCCCTGTTATGATCATCTACTTTACATTTCTCCTCCCTCTTCTCTCTCTCTCTCACTCTCTCTTGTTCTCTCTCTCTCTTTCTCCTTCTTTCTTGTACTAGAGATTGAACCTAAGCCTTTGCACTGAGCTACATCCTTAGCCCCTTTATTTTTATTTTTGAGACAGGGTCTTCCTAAATTGCCCTGCCTGGATTTAAACTTCGGATCTTCCTGCCTCAGCCTCCCAGAGTGCTAACCACCTGCTTTTCTTACAGTTTCTGCCACCATGTGGGCCTCCCTCAGTGGCAGTGGGGTACAGCTGGTGTTTGAGTAGAGTCAGTAGGTGTCCTTTTTAGGCAGGCTCCTCTGGACCGAATCACATTCCTGAGATGAGAGGCATCATCTCGTGCCCGGGACCCACTTTGTCCCTCTGTTCTACCACAGAACTCTGGGCTGGGTGCTGGTCTGCTGCTGGAGTGTGCTGAGTCCTGCTGCCCAGGCTTGGAGGCCTCTGTCACAGCAAAACAGCTGGGAAGGACCTGGTGAGTCACGAGACACCCGTGGGCATTCCCTAAAGGGTGGACTCTACTTCCCACTGCTCCTCTATCCCTGCACCACCTGGCAGCTGCAGAGTTGTCAGCAGGAGCCATCCTGGCAGGCGGGCGCGGGGCGGGGAGGGTGTCTCTGGCCGGGCAGGGTGGTGTCTTCCTGTGTTTGTGCCATCTGGGACCCTGTTGGTGATGAGCCTGTTCCTGTCTTCTCTCTTCTCGATGACCAGCCAGGTGGATGAGGCTCCCTTCCACGTGTGCCCATCACTGCTTCTGGGTGCTCAAGTGTGCCATGGTCCCTGCCCTTCCCACAGCTCGGCTTTCTGCTTGGAGGGCATCCGTGATGGGCCAGGAACCCTTCATTTCTCATAGCCACACAGATTGCGCTCGGTTTGTGAGTAAGATCTTTCTTGTGAAGGGCTTCTCCGCACCTCAAGGCCATGGGGATTTCCTCTTCCATCACCTTCTGCACTGGGAACCATGCTCTGCACACAGAAGTGTGTCACGCTCACCCACTCCCCACGCTTGCCCCATGTGAGAGGCCTGGAGCATGGGACACAAAGTTGAAGCTCCCATTTGCTCGGCTGGCCATCATGGCATGGCCCGGGCTGCTAGTGCCAACTACAGGGGTCCAGGTGGGGATCAAAGGTGACCAGACCCGAAGGAAGAACGGTTGGGTGGGTCTGGAGAAGGTTAGAGATGACAAGGGGTCTGGGGAGACCAGGGACGCCGTGCACCGTGGACTTGCAGGGAAGCAAAGGTGGGCTGGGCAAGCCTGTGAATCATGCCCGGCACCTCTCTAAGCCTGGCGTGCTGCTGTGCCTCCACTTCCCCTCTGGCTAGGTTGGAGCCCCTTCCCATGCTGGCACAGCCCCTTCTTTACCAGAGGCCGCTCTCTGGCCTGCCAAAGCCTGGAGCTCTGTGCCTTGGAACTGGAGCTGCTGGGTTCAGCACCACACTTCGGGGTCCAGTAGGGTGGGGTTTCAGGGAGCTGCAGACCTTTCAGAGCTGCTCAGGGGCCTTCAGGGGGCCCGAGGGGCAGATATGGAGCCTAGGAGCCCACAGAAGGCCTAGAGTGAGGGCGTGACAGCAGCGGGAATCCTGGGGAACCCTCTGGGGACTGCCACCCTGGGACTCCCTGTGCTCCCTGGGAAGCAGCCAGCCTTCCAGGAATCTGGGCTATGGGGGTGTGGCAGGGAGGACCCAGGGGGAGCCAGGCGGGCTCAGGGCCAGGTGCACACTTCAGGGGCCTCCTGGGGAGGGAGGAGGCTGTGAAGGACTCATGAGCTCCCGGGTGGGAACTCTGGAGACCTGTGCCTTCCTCAGACTCTGCCAGCTGTGCTCAGGGCCCGGCTGGACCCCTCCCCCTCCCAGGTGCCCCCAGATCCGCTGGAGACCAGCTTACACCCTTGCACCTGCTCCCCCACCCTGGCGCCCGCTGCTTCTCAGCTGTGCATCTGTTCAGCTGACATTATTTACCACTGCAGCTTCCTCCTCCTTCCAGTAACTTGTCCTCCAACTTCAGGCAGCTTCTGATTAGGCAGCAAGACCTCTAATCTCTCAGATCTCGTTTACCGGCAAGCATCGGGCTCTCGCTTCCTGTTACTGGGCCTGGACCCAGGCACAGGGTCAGCTCCCTGTCTGCTGGGTCCTCCACACCAGGCAGGACGATGGAGGGGTGCGATGCCAGGCACAGAGCAGGATGACCACATAGGGCGGGTCCAGATCCACAGATGCTGCCCCAATGCTAGGCACAGGGGACCCAAGGAAGAGAAACCCGCAGCCTCTGCCCTCCAGGGACTCAAAGTCCACATCAGAGGCCAATGCTCCTCCCTTTGCCCCTGAAGGCTGGACAGAGACCCAGGCGGGCACCCTTCCCCTAAGACCCTTCCCTGCATTCCCTCTGCTCCTGCAGCCACCAGGGCCAGAGCCTCGGTGGGAAAGGCCAGGAGGGTCCAGGCAATGGGCATGGGTGGGATCCATTGGACAGGAGCCCGGGCTTGGGTCCGCTGTGCTGGAGGCACCTACCTTTTCCCCCTTGGGTGGGTCTCCCCAACTGTTCCAGCAGAGTCTCCCATCTCAGGGTCACAGGGCATGGGCAGGAATGGCTGCCCAACCCCCTTCGAGGACCTGAGTCCAGGGACAACAGGATGAGCAGCATTCCCAGTATAGGTGGCCCCAACCCAGGATGGTTCCATTATGGTTTTTAATTTTCCTGTGGTGTGACAGCAGATGTAAATCTTGACCTCTTCCTAGACTACCAAATGATGATGCTGTACTCTCTCCAGATGCTGGGCAGTGGAGGGGACCCACAGCTCCCTGGCAGCCCTGAAATCGCTTGAGGAAGCTGACACTCTGTTGTGATTATGTTGCTTCCACTAGGATGGCCCATAGGATTAAGTGCATATTTTCAACTGAGATGGGTTGCCATAACCCGCTGTAAGCTGAGGGACATACATGGTGGCTTCTATGTGCGGAACATCTACTGTGCACCAAACAGCTACTATGTGCTGAGCACCTACTGTGCGCTTTAGTCGAAAGTGCTCCAGTCAGTCATTGGTCCCAGAGCTGCCATTAGAACACTACTTACCTAGCACTGAAGCGCATCTGCCTTCTATACCCTGAGGAGGATTGTTTTAGAAGGACTGCCAACCCTTCTGTCATCCTGTCCCCTCAGGGCCTGGTCTGTGCCACAGACAGATCTAATTTCTCTTCCCTTGGGAGTCTCACAGTGGCCATTGCTGGGGCACCTTGGACATCTGGGGCTTGGCCAGGATAGCACAGCTGGGATCTGGAGAGGTGCATTCCTCAGATTGGCAGAGTTTCAGGGAGCTGACTTTTATTGGCAGGTGTATGCTCTGAACAGTGCGCAGGCTCAGAGGTCACTGCTGCCTACCTTATTTGACTGATGGACTTCACAGGTGGAGCTGCAGGCCTGCAAGCGATGTGGGCACAGGGGGCTTGGGTGTCCCTGTGCTGGGTGCTGCCCTCACTGAGAACAGAGACAAGACTGAACCTGCCCTGGCTCTGGGGTATGGCAGGCCCTCAGGACCCCCCACTTGGAACAGCAGAACAACATTCAGAACCACAGCTGCTGCGGCACGTGCCCTGGGATGCAGGGAGGAGCTTCAAATACTGTCCCGCTCCTGCCAGGGGCTGGCAGTGTGTGCTGCCCGGAGTTCCCGGCCTGGTGGCACAGGGGACACTAATACAACCCCAGCAACCCCCAGCACTCAGGTGTGGTCCTCATACACTTGGTGAGCAGAGGTGAGCTGCCTCTTGGGAGGAAGGTTCAGGGACAGCACAGCTCCGGGGCCCCCAGTCCCTCTAGCATGCCTGCCAGTGGTCTGCTCTGGGTGCTTGGGTGGGTGTTTTGTCTCCCACCTAGGAGAGGACCCCCGACAGACAGCCCAGGAGCTCTGCAGGGCCAGGACCCATTTCACTGGTGAGGAAATTGAGATCGGGGAGGTGGAGCAACTTGCCAGTGAGCAGCACTACCAGATTGCAGCCTCCTGGACCCCTGGCTGTGGGAAGCCTGGCCCGTGCCGGGCCGGAGGCACTGTCTTGTCTTCCTCCTGTGGCACCTGGAGGAGCCCCATCTGGGTTTCAGTCTGTGTGAAGCGCCCCCAAGATAGCCCCAGCCCTCTGCAGAGACACACTCCTCCTTCCCTCTGTCGCCCCTGTACCTGGCTCACCTCAGAGCAGCTTCTGTCACTGGTCACTGGTCAGTGTCCTGGGATGGTCTGGGGGCTGCCAAGGGGCAGGGCCTGGGTCTTCCATCCTTGTTCTGAGACGTGTAGTGCGTGGCTGGAATGCAATGGACATTCAGGAAAGAACTGAATAATGCAGGTGAGAAAATAGAGGGCCAAGGGCCGAGGTGGGTTTCCTTCCCGGGGGGTGATGGACAGGGGGTGGGGGGATGGACACCAGCAGAGGTACAGCCCACCAGGGAGAGCTCAGCAAAGGCCTGGGGCACAGGAGCCCTGCCAGCCTGGCAGATGGCCTGCGGAAGGGTGGGCTGAGGCCCCGTGGGCGGGGGCCTGGCAGGCCCTGAGCTGAGTGGTGGAGAGTCCTTCTCACCGGAGGCCACCCCGCCGAGCCACACACTGGTCCAGGAGAGGCTGGGGCTGGGAAGCCCTGCCTAGGGAGGGAGTCTGGAGTGCAGCCAGCCTAGTGCTAGGGTCGCCATTCACCTCTAAGCTGGGGCTCCTTTGCCACCTTCTCCCTGCCCACCCTGGGCCACGCGGGGCAAAAGCCCCTGAGCCCCAGGCTGGGCTGTTGGGTTGGAGCCCCCCAGCTGATGGTCCCCAAGAACCAGTGGGGTGGGGTGGGGGGGCTGAGCAGCCCCGCCCTGGGGTCCACACAGGCAGCTGCTGCTCCTGGAATGGGGGTTAAAGACTTTTTGCTGTTGTTGGCCAATGTGCATGCGCTCCTAATTATTTATATGCAGCACTTATCTACCCCAAATGTTAAATCCGGATTCGGCAGATCCGAGAGCGCGACGGGGGCGGGGCGGCCCCAACCCAGGCTGGGCAGCGGGGCTCTAGGGAAGGAAGGACTCCGCGGCGGGGAACAGGCGCTGGCTGGCTGGGGAAGCCGCACCTGCGCCGGTCACCCGTCACCTGCACGGCTCGGGCCTGGGGGACCTGAGCGAGCCAGGGCGGGCGGGCTGCCTGGGAAGGCGGGGTGGGGGGCCGTGGCACCCCGCGCCCACTGGTCTTCGGGCATTACCGGAACTCAGTGCCCACCGCCCCCTGGGGACAAGAGCGTATTGTTCCCTTGGCACAGACAGAAGACTGAGGCTCAGAGCAGTCACCCGCGCAGGACCTCCAGCAGGGCAAGGACTCGCCACACGCTCGCGGCAGGTGGTCATTCGGCCGAGCTCGGGCCACCGGGACCAATGAGCGCGGTGGGCGCGGCCTCTGCCCTCCCTGCCCCTTCCCACGCGTTGGGCCCCGCCTTGGAGATTCCTGGAAGGGGCGAGCACGTACCCTCGCTGACCCCTTCTGAGCCCCAGAGCGAGGGGCCCCAGGGCCAGTCCGGGTCGCCCGCACCCTCGGCCGGATCCCGTGGCCCGGCACGGCACGGCATCTCCCCTCTCCGCGGCCTGGGGGCGCCCCGGCTGCCAGCAAGTCCCCCCGGGCCGAGAGCAGGGAGGGGGCGTAGGGGTTGGAGGTGCGTTCGAGTCTTCTGTCCCTGCCCTCGCCCCCTCTCGCTCCCCTCAAGCCCAGGCGTGTTTGTGTGGGGCGAGAAGGACTTGAACTGGTCGCTTTGGCTGGAATCTTCCCGGCCGGACCCGGCTGGGGTGGGACCCCAGGTGGGTTGGAAGGGCGGGGAGTCTCTCCCAGGGCGTTCCCCGACCTCGCTGTTGGACAGACATCCCCACGAGCTCATGCAGGGCGCCTGGTAGTTGGTCCATCGACTTAACAGCTGGGGTGTAGGGGTGCTTCACAGGGCCGGGGCTGGGTCAGGAGCCCAGCTCTGGGGAGACCCAGCCCCGGCGAGATGCTACCAGAGAGAGGCAGGGGAATGGGTAATACCAGGTTGGGGAGGGCCTCCCTGCCGCCCCAAGACAATGAGGACACCTGGGGGTCTGCTGTGGGGTCCCTCCGGGTGCCCATGCCCTGTCGGGTCCCCTTGGGCCCCTGGAAGAATTGGTTCCCACCAGCCAACCTGTTCCCACAGCCAGAAGTTGCCATGGTGACCCCCTCCCACCTTCAGCTACAGCTTTTCCAGTAAAACCACTGCAGAAATCCATATTTCCCGACAGGCCCGCCCCGGCCCCCACCCCCATCTGTGCTTCTGGGAGCAGCTGGGAGTTAACCCTGCTTATGCTGGGGTCTCTTGTTTCGGGGGGACAGGGGAGTAGGATCCCGCAGTGGGAACGCTGGGCAGGAGAAAAGTTGGAGAGAGGTCAAGGCCTCCTGCCCAGTCCCTCCAGGCCCAGGCGAGTGACTTGAGTAACTTCAAGAAGTTGGAGCAGAGAAGCGGGGTAGCTCCGGCTTAGCGTCCCCACCCTTGGCCTCAGAGGAACCCTAGCAGGGGCCCGGAGGCAGCTGGGTGCAGCCCCCTTGGCAGTTGGCGGGGGGATGAGACTGCCCAGCGAGGCCTGCAGGGCTGCTCCCAGTCTCCCCCTTCCTCCTCTGGCCCTCCCGACACAAACCCCTTTCCTGGAACCAGAGAGTTTTGTGCCCAGCGGGCTGCCTGGACGCACTACTGCACCCCAGAAGTCACTGGCCACTCAGGGTCTCCACGTCTTCCCCTGAGAAGTGGGGACGGTGTTCCAGGCTGCTTGTGAGTCTGGGGGAGAAGAGAATGCCCCGGAAAGGATCCACCCTGTGGGGCCCCAGGGACAAGGCTGCCAGGGCCCTGTAGGGGAGGAGCCCTGGGGATGCAGGGGATGCAGAGGATGCCGGACCCAGAGGGCTCACCGCAGTGGCCCTGGCCAGCCTGGCTGCTACTTTGAGATCTGTGAGCTGGGCGGGTGTGCTCTAATTGGTCTCTCTGTAGCCTGGATGAATAATTGAGAGGTCTTTGAAGAGAATTAATTAGCTCCCTTATTGACTGTAAATGCTTTGCTGTGGACGATGAAGGGAAGACTCAGTGGCAGCCTGTGTGGGGCCCAGCTAGGGTGCAACTAGACATTTCATTCACACTCAGGTTCCCTCCGTGTAACCAGGGCCTCAGCCAGGGACCTGGCCCCTGTCCCCAAGGAGAGAGCAGGTAGACTGAACCCCAGCCTGACCCCCTGCGACAGCTTTGCCCTGACTTCCGGTATGGCTCCCTGGAGTGGGGATGAGGCATATCTCCCTATTTTAAGCACTGCTCCCTTGCAGACTCTCATCAGGGTCCTGGGGCCCCAGGGAGAAGCATCCACCATGGGGGTCCTGCTGAGCCGGCTGGGGCTCCTTCGATCCGGCCCACTACCACGTGCCAGTTTCTTCTCAGAAACAGGGAGAGGAAAATAACAAGTGATCTTGCCCTCAGGGCTTAGGGTCAGCATGTAAACATGCTTGCACCGGGGGCCACCGAGGAGGGAAGCACTAGAATAGGTCCTAGGAGAGAATAACTGCACTGCATCTTCCCATAGCTCTCCCTTCCTGATAACCAGTTTGATCCTTGCAATAACCCCGCAGCCCAGGTGAAGTCTGGGTGTGGGCGGCTTCCCAAGCTGAGTCTACAAGCCCTCAGGGCAGCACTGGGCAAGGAGAAGCTTTGTTGAATGAAGAATGAATGAATGAACAAGTGGATGAGTGGCCAAGCTGGGCCAACATACCCTTTCCATCCTGCTCAGAGGTGCCTGCCCCCTCGGGCACAGCGCTCTGGAAGTCAGGGACCGAGATGCAGACACCCATGGAAGACTCAGGCTACAGGGGGCAGCAGTGGGAGGTGGGGTCCCAGGGCCATGCAGAGGGGTCTACCCCGCCTCTGTGACTGTGGGCTGCAAGCGAGACCTGGGCAAAAGCCCCTAGCCTGCAGCTGGGGGTGCAGGGGCTGGGAGGGAGACAGAGAGGGGAGCCTGTTGGGGACCATTGCTCCAGAGGAGCTGGGACCGGGCCTGGTGGAGACCACTGCACTCCTGCATGGAGAAGCTGGGACAGCTCTGAGCTGGGTGACTGGCGAGGTGAGCGGTGAGGGGACAGGGGATGAGATGCCCCAGGTGTCCCCTGGGGTGCTCGGTGACTTGGCTCCAGCCCTCCCCTATCATCCATCCATCTCTCCCTCTACCCCTCGGGGTGAGAAGGCCGGCCCAGCCATGTGGCCTGTCAGCGGCACTGACTTCTGTTGAGCTCAGCTGGCGGGGCGCCAGCAGAGGGCAGAGGCAAACCGAGCTGGGTGTGGGGGTTTATCCCTCTGTCACCTCCCCAGCCTGAGGCTCCTAAGGGTGACCCTCTCCCTTCCTCTCCATTGTGGGCCTTCTCCAGTGCCACCTTCAGCAATCCCCGTGGTCTCATGGGGGCCACTGCATGGCTGGCTTTCAGTTCACAGTTGACTTAGCTGGGACTTAGACAACTACCTAGAGACACCAAGTTAGTAAATGTCAGAGGAAGATTGAACCCACAGCTGCCAGATTCCAGATGGCCACAGATGGCAGCCTATTACTTGTCTGGCACCTCTTCTTTCTCTTTCTCTTCCTCCTCCTCCTCCTCCTCCTCCTCTTCCTCCTCAGCCCTGGGACCATTTCTTCCTCCCTCTGCACAGTGAGGTACCTGGGACCAGTGGGAACTTCTCGAGAGCTTCTGTCCAGCTTCAGATATCAGAAGTGGAGCTAAGAAAGAGAGGCCAGTCTCCCCACAGGTGCCCAAAGTCGGGCCCCAAGGAACCTGGAGACCATTGGCAGCCATACTGAGTGCACAGAACAGGTGTCTTGTCCCTGCGGGCCTGTCTTCCGCCCCTTGCTGGGTTCCTGCCAGTGGTGGACATTTGTCCTTTGGGCCACTTGGTCCCTTTATCCTCTCTACTTTGGAGGAATTTTAAGACAGGATGGAAATTGACCAGCTTTCCTGTTGCTGGGACCAAAGACCTGACACCTGGAACTGAAAAGAGAACTTTATCTTGGATGAAAGTTTCAGAGGGTTTAGTCCATGGTCAGTTGGCTCCAAGGCAGAAGCATCATAGCAGAAGGGCATGGTGGAGCAAACCTGCTCACTTCATGACAACCAGGAAGCAGAGCCCAGGCGAAGAGCACCCATAAAAAACACCCTCCAAGGCAAGCCTGAGTGACCCACCTCCTCCAACTGGCCCCCACCTCCTGACAGCACACTCAGCTGTGAACATCAGTGGATTAATCCACAAATGAGGACAGCGCTCCTGTGGTTGAACCACCTCTCCTGGAGTCTCTTAACCCAGTGAAATGGACAATTAAACATAACAGTCACAGTGAGCAAGACTCCTCCTCCTCCTTGTCCTCTACTAACTTGCAGGCATGTGGCCAAAGTGACCATGAAATGCTTCCATCTGGGTCTTCAAATCCTGGTGCTAAGATGCTAGGTCAAGAATAATTTAGAAGTTGGGGTGGAGCTCAGTGGTAGAGTGTGTGATTAGCATGAGGCCTGTGTACAATCCTCAGCACTGAACAAAAAGATAATTTAGGATTGTTTCCAGAGACTATGGCAAGGTCAAACAGTGAGAGTCACCCGGATATAGTGGCATATGTCTGTAATCCCAACACACTGGAGGTTGAGGCAGAAGAGACCCTGTCTCAAAAAACCAACCAACCAAATAAACAAAGAACAAGGAGGGTCCAGCAGTGTTTTCCTACACAGGCTCTTCTGTGCTAATCAGTATCCCAGCAAATTCTGTTTTCTGCCTGAACTGACTAGGATGCTTCTATCAACTATAATACTGACTAGTGACTTCATTTGGATTCCAATTATCAGTCAGTTAGGCTGTATAACAAGTATCCCTGTGATCCTAGTAGCACTCAACAGTAAACATTATGTTTTTGCTCACATCTCTTTGGTTCTGTTGGGGTTCAGCAGTTGGAGGCTGAAGTTAGCTGGGCTTGACTCTGAGCTATAAATTGGGTCCAGGTTTGCTCCATGTCTCTCATCTTCCTTGGACCAGCAGAACACTTCTTTCATGGGATGCTTTTATTTTCAGTACTAGAGATTGAACCCAGGTGCTCATGCATGCTAGGCAAGTGCTCTACCACTGAGCCACACTCCAAGCCCTATCACAGGCCATTTGCACAGTACAAGCGTGCAGGCTCATTAAGCAAAGTACATGTCACACCTGCACACCCACAGACATCCCATTGGTCAAAGCAAGTCACATGACTATGCTGTTAGTCAAGGACACAGATCCATAATTTTACTACAAAGGAGTGAACAGGCAGGATTTAATCTAATCTTCCCCCTTCCCCTTTTTGTTTAAAAACACTGGGGATTGGGCCGGGGATTTAGCTCAGTGGTTTCGCCACCTGCTAAGCAAGCGCAAGGACCCGAGTTTGATCCCACTTACCACAAAAACAAAAAGCAAACAAAAAAACCGCCTATATGAAGTTTTGGGCCAGGGATTTAGCTCAGTGGTTCCGGCGCCTGCCTTGCAAGCACAAGGTCCTGAGTTTGATCCCTGGTACCAAAAAAAAAAAAAAAACAACACTGGGGATTGAACCCAGGATCTTCACACTGAGCTATATTCCCAGCCTTTTAAACATTTTTTAAAAATTTCATTTTGAAATAGGGGCTTGCTAAGTTGCAACAAGCAGGACTCAAACCATGCCTGGCTTTTACTGATTGTTTGTTTTTTGAGACAGGCTCTTGCTATGTAGCTCGAGCTGTCTTTCACCTTGCAATCCTCCTACCTCAGCCTCTTGGAAAACATTTTTTTCAAAATAGGCAAAGGGCTTAATGAATCCCATATAACATCACCCAGATTTCACAATTATTAACATTTCCCCATATTTGTTTAATCTATCTTTTTTTTCTTGGTGAAATATTTTTTAAAATTTTTCCTATTGTGGTAAAATCTGTGTAATGAAATTTACCATTCTAACCATTCTAACTGTGCAGTTCAGTGGCATTAAGTAATTCATACTGTTATGCAACCATCACCACCATCCATCTCTTTTTTTTTTGGAGACAGGGTCTTGCTATGTAGTCCAGATTGGCCTTGAACTCACTATGTAGCCAGACTGGCCTCAAACTCATAGGGATCCTTCCGCCTCAGCCTCCCAAGTGCTAGGATTACAGGTGTGCACCACCACACTCATGGTTCCCAAACTTTTAAATTTTCCCCACTGCAATCTGTCTCCATCAAGCACTAACTCCTCCTCTTTGTGCCTCCCCCAGCCTCTACCGTTCTCCTTTCAGTCTCTGAGTCTGAGGATTAGTCAAGAACCCCGCACAAGAGGAATCATTATAGTCTTTTTCCTGTAGCAACTATCTTGCCTTTCTTCCTCTTTCTTTCTTTCTTTTCTTTCTTTCTTTCTCTCTTCCTTCCTTCTTTCTCTTTCTTTTCTTTCTTTCCTTTCTTCTTCCTTCTTCCTCTCCCTCCTTCCCTTTCTCCTCTCCCTCCCCTCCTTTTTCCTCTCTAATTCTCCTCTTCCTTCCCCTCTTCTTCCTCTTCCTCCTCTCTCTCTCTTCTCTCCCTCCCTCCTTCCCCTTCTTTCTCACAGCACTGGGAACTGAACCCAGGACTTGCACCCTGAGCTACATCCCCAGCCCTTTTTTAAAATTTTGAGGCAGGAGCCCAAGTTGCTAGGTTTTCCAGGCTGGGCTCAAACGTGTGGTGCTTCTGCCTCAGCCTCCCAGAGTGCTGGGATTGCAGTTGTGCAGCATCGTGCTAATTTTCAAGAGCCTGAAGTCTGTCAAGGTTTATCGGTGTTGTTGGATGTGTCAGAATTCCCTTCCTCTTGAGGGCTGAATAAAACTCCATTGTGTGGGCAGACCACATTCTGTGTGCTTCTCCATCTGTGACATCGGTTGGTTCCACCTTTTAGCTACGGTGACTGACGTTCTATGAACATGGTGTGCATCTGTCAGTTAGAGACCTTGCTTTTAGTTCTTTTGGGTGTGTAGCCGAGGTGGCATTGCAGGGTCATGGGTAGTTTGTGGAGGAAGTTCCTCACTGTTGGCTGCGGCGGCTGCACATCTCACATCCCCCAGCAGCCAGTACACAAGGGCTCAGATGTCTCCACATCCTCGCCAGCACTTGTTATTTTTTGTAATTTTTTGTTTTGTTTTTTAATGATAGCTGTCCCCAGGGGTGTGACGTGGCGTCTCTCTGTGGTTTTGCTTTGCATGTGAGTCTCCTTTTGACCTCAGCTGGTTGAGATGGGTTTCTGTTTCTCGTAACTGGTACTAGTTAGGATCGGTTAGCAGCTGGAGCGTCGGATCTGACAGCAGTGGCTGCAGTTTGTGAGAAGCTGATTTCTCCTGTCACGGCCCAGGGTGAGGGCTCTCTGCTTGCCCCCTTTTAGGGACCAGGTGTCCGGCGTCTCCACCTGGAGTCTCAAGGTCGCTCCTCTGGCTGGGCCTCTGTCCTTACAGGCCCTTAGGAAGGAGGAAGTCACACTGAGAAGCAGCTGCGGGAACTGACATTAAGCAAGGGCTATACCCTACTGCGGAGGGACTCAGAAACCTGGTCCTCACTGGGCAGCCACGCCCTTCCCTACTTTTGGAGGCCTGTGGATGTTGGTAGGCAGCCGCAGTCCCTCCCTCGACAACCCAGCCACGTCCTCCACACTCTTCCACTCCTTCTGCCCTGCAAACTCCAGAAATCCTAGGAGGGGTGAGGGCCCATGGGGATTTAAGTGGCTACTGGGAGGATGCCCACCACAGGCCCCAAAACAATGGGATCAACCAATCATGGACTACAACTTGCAAAGTTGGGAGCCAACAGAAACCTTTTCTCTTTGTAAGCTGATTGTCTCGGGTATTTTGTTACAGTGACAGTTAACTAACACAAGTATGTTCAAATCCCAGGCCCTAGGAACTGCAAATGAGGCTTTTTTTTTTTTTTTTTTTAAGAAAAAGGGTCTTTGTAGATGTAAGTAAGGTGATCTGAGTGAGCAGGTATGGGGGGCACTGGAAGAGGATGAGAGGTGGTGTGCTCACCGGGAGGCACATGGGGGCTACAGGGGCTGAGGGACCAAGGAAATATTTCTTCAGGTCTCCCGGGGAGTTTCCTTCCCTCCCTCCATTTCTCCTTCCCTGCTGTTTCCCCCTCCCTCTTTTCCTCCCTCCATTCTTCCCTTCCTTCCTTTCTCCTGCTCTCCCTTCCTCCTTTTCTCTCTCCCTCCCTCTCTCCCCCTCTTCCTTCTGTTCTTCAGTCAGCATTGCTGAGAATCTACCCCGGGCCAAGGACATCACCTGATCCTCCTCACCGGCCGGGTATTGTCCTGTTCCGGTGGAGAACACAGGCAGCCAGAGGCCCGTCATGGCCTGAGAGAGCACACAACATTCCCGTGGCCAGGCCCAGTGGCCCACTTCTCATCACAGGGCTGGAGGCTCAGGGGGAGAGGGGAGGGCTGGGTCTTCCGGAGAACAGTGTTGCTGTCCCTTTCTGTCCCTTTCTGTCCCCAGCCTCCGGCCTGGAGCCTCGCCAATGCTCTCATGATGTGTCTGTCTGCAAGTCCTTGTACTCTACCTCGAAGCTGGCAGGGCAGGAAGGTGTTGTCACTTCCTGAACCTCAGTGCTTGGCTCCAAATGGCAGCCCATGCTGGCTGGCCTTGCCTTTGCTCCCGTTTGTCCTCTCTCACCCCGAGGCACCTGCTCCAGGGACTGATGGCCCTCCCCCAGCCAGCAGGGACCCTCAGGATGGAGGTGTGTCCTGCCTGCCTCTGGGGCCCCCTTCCCCCATGGGCCCGGGAGTGCTGTGGGTGCTCCGTGAGTGCTGGATGGATGAGGGAGTGTGTGGATGAAAGGGTGCAGCGATGTGGCCTGCAGGTGCCTCTGACTGAGCTTCTTAGGTCTCAGCTATGTCCACAGAAGGAGCTCAGAGATCAAGCAGGAACTGAGGCCAACCCTTGGCCTGTGCCTGAGCCTGCTCCCTGGTTATCCACATCCCTGGGGACCCAGGGGGTCGGTTCTCAGCGCTTGAGGGCTCACACCCTGAACAAGGTGACCCAGCCAGCTGCCTGGGGATCCTGCCCCAGCCTGGCTCTAGTTTGGTGGCAGAACTATCTGGGTGGCAGGTCCCCCTGGCTCTGACCATGGGTGCTGGAAGTCTGCTGTGACCTCGGCTCCTCCTGTCCCACCCCCCCCCCCAGCACGTGTGTGGCCCACAGTAGGACCTGGATGCAGAGGCCAGAGGGGACGGGTGGTGTGCCTGGAGGCATCACCAGGTCACTGCCTGGGTGGACATGCCCCTTCCTGTGCCCAGGAAGGCTGGTGAGAAGGAGAACCCCAAGTCTGCACAGCCCAAGAGTCGGCAGCCTGGAATGGTGACTTCATGGAAAGGGGAGCTTCTTGCCCCAAAGGGCTGCCAAAGCACCTTGACACAAGCTTCCTCCCTTCCGGGAAGAGGGTGGAGAGGGAAGTCACCCCCCAGAGCCCCCCACCTGCCTGGTGGGTGTGGGCCTGTGAGGCACCCTCCCCCCAGGAAACCCTGAGGCAGGGGCAGAGCCAGTGGCAGGCACTGACACCCCCTGCCCACCCCCAGGGCCTCAGGGCTGGGAGGCCACTTGGAGTGGGGCCAGGGCGGGGGCCCAGGCTGGGGCTGCTGCGGGCACAGCTGTGCCTGTGGGAGCTCGGAGGGGCCACCCAGGAAGGGACTTCCCAGCAGGCAGCTCCGCCAGACCCCAGGAGGTTCCCTCACTTCCAGTAAAGACAGAAAGAGGGGTGGGGGAGGCGCTGCCCAGGTGCCAGCTTCTGCCTGCAGGCGGCCTGGCCCCGCTGGGCCTCCTGCCCGCTTTCTCCCTGACTCCTTTCCTGTCCCTTTCTCTCCCCCTTGTGCCCCCTCCCTGGCAGTCTGTGCCTTGACTACTCCTCAGGGACAGAAGTGGGGTAACAAGCCCGGAAGGTACAGGGTCACTGGAGTCCCTCCTGGTGACACGTGGGAAGAGATGCACAGCCCGGTGGGGCTCCAGGAAGGGTGGGCACAGTCTGCTGAGGGGCCGGGGACACCCAGTGCCCCCTCCCAGCCTGGCCACTGGCCCAGACACCTTCCTGGGTGTGCACACGGGGCTGGCCCTGCTCGTTGCTCCCCACCCCTGCTGGTGTGAGAGGGGTGCACACTTCCAGGCACACGTCCAGAGTGCCCGGCCTGAGCCTTCGCCTCCACTAGAGTGACTTCTCCACTCCTGCTCCCCAGCTGCCTCTCACTCCCCTCTCTGAGTGGAGGGCTTGCTCTGGGGTGTGGATGGCACTTGTCCCCTTCCACAGCCACTTAGGTTCGGGGAGCAGGGGCCTGGGCTGAGGGAGCCCTTTGGGCAGATTAGCGTGTGTGGCTGCAGGGTGGCCCCACCCTTTCCCCCAAACAGGGAGGAGCAGAGCTGGGAGCTGAGCCCCCCCCCCCCCGCGTGCCCAGAGCTCCTCCCCTGACCCAGCCTCAGCTAGTCTCTGAGGTCCCCAGGGATGATGTCAGTTTTGGGGGCCCAGGGGCCATTCACCCCTGTACTCCACTTCCAGGCCCACCGAGGCATCTCCCCAGAGACTTCCTGGCTGTCGGGCCTCTGGCTGGGGATGCAGAAAGAGCCATGTCTGATTTCCCCTGGCCCTGCAGCATGAGGAGGGGCAGGGTGGGGGGAACTGCAGGTGAGACTTGGGAGCCAGTGCAGAGGTCTTTAAACGCCTCCCAGGGGCATGGTCAGAGGACTTTATGCAAACCACATGCAGATGAGGCCCCGCCCCGACCGGGGAGAAGACCACTCAAACCCCGTAGCCCCCAGCATCACTGTCAGCAGCAGCAGCAGCACCAGTGCCGGGGGCGAGGAAGGTGGATGTCAGCTGTCCCAGAATCCATCCCTGTCGGGTGATGGACTAGGCAAAGGGGAGGCACCACCCTTGGGTGGCCCGGACTGCAGAGTAGATGATGAGAGCCACACCTAGATGCCAGGATGGCTAGTGTCAAGGCAGCTAGTTCTTGGTCACTCGTTCATTCGTGCTTTTTTTGGCAGAGTCCGGCTGACACAGCAGAAGGAAGTGCCTGTCCTGTGGGGCTGAGCTCCTTGTGGGGAGGTGGTGAACAGGGACGGAGGGCACGGGAGCAGCAGAGGTGTGGCACGGAAGCAGCAGGTGATCAGTGCAGGGTCCTGGAGCAGAAGGGCTGGGCCCCTCGGGAGACTGGCAGAGTGTTCTAGAAGCTTCATAAGGTTCCAGCACAAGAGGGGAGGAAGGCAGATGGCCCGGCAGGGTCTGCTGGGTGCCGAGGGTGGAGAGCAGGAGAGATGTGGTAGAGAGGGCCTGGGCGCCACCCTGGCACAGGGGAAGTTGGCCTAGGAATCAGGAGACCACGGAGTGGGGCAAAGCCACCAGGCACAAGGGGCTCCACCTCCGGTGGCAGTGGAGGTGCTGGGAAATGGTGGGCTTTGGGGTTCACCTCCGTCTCACTTGCACGAAGGAGAAACAAAGACCTGCGTGTTTTGTGTGTAGGAAGAGGATCCTGCAGCCACTCAAATGGGGTGGGGGTAGAAGGGAGGGACAGGGCCGGCCCTCGGGTGCTGCTCAGATTTGGGGCTTGTCTGGCTTGTATCCCTGCTTCAGTGAGACTCTACAGATGCAGAACCCACGGCCACCACTACAGCTGAGCACCACCCCGAAGTGGAGGGTGACAGGGCTGAGGGGCTGTTTATGGAAACAGTCACCTCCAGCTCCCCCCGGGGGGCCTTTTGGAGTCCGACCCCTTCCTGGAGCTCACCTCTCCGAACTCCCTCCCGTCCTTGACCCAGCTCTGAAATACCTTTTATGGCAGCAGTAGGTAAGCGGGTTTCCCAGCCACTTAGTGCTGATCAAAGCTGGCTCCTGTAATTTTCACTCCAAAACAATGCTCGCTCTAAAGGTCCGGCGGAGGACTCTCTGGGGTGACCGGAGTGGATTGACCATGAACTGCGTGGGACGCCCAATGAGACTGCCCTCAGCGCTGCCTCCCCGAGGCCAGGGGGAGAATCCAGACTGGGGCTCCGGTTGAGGCCCATGTAGCTGGGACCAGTACCAGCTGCTCCACACCCTTTGTCTAGCGAGGTCACTGTGCCTCCTTCTTCCTGTCCCAGCTTCAAGGCTGAAATGAATGTGGGTGTGAACCTGAGTCTGCGGAGGCTGTGGAGCACCCCAGGGTGCTGTGGTAGGATCTGGAGTGTCCCTAAAGACGCCTGTGTTAAGGCTCAGCCCCTAGCTTGGTGCTGGTGAGTCAGGGTGAGAGTTTAAAAGGCGGAGCCAGGGGAGAGGTCAGGTCGTGGTGCACGGGACTGTAGGACCAGGTCCCTCCCTCTTCCCTCTCTCCCTTTCGCACCCTGGCAGAAATGTAAGCAGCTTTACACACCACACAGTGCTTGAAATCTGTGAGCCAAAATAAACCTGCTCTCTCTATGAGCTGATTATTCCAGGAGTCTGTCACCGTCATGGAGAGTTGCTGGTGGGGTGGGCACACCTGTCATCCCAGCACTCAGGAGGCTGAGGCAGGAGGAGTGCTGTGAGTTTGAGGCCAGCCTGGGCTACATAGCAAGATCCTGTCTCAAAACAAACAAACAATGAAGTAACGGAGAGCTAACACACCTGGGGACACGGTTAAACAAACCGAGTGCTAACAAGGCCTAACTACCTGAGTCTCTGGTGTCCCCCAGGGTCCCCACAGTTTTTGCCTTCAGAGGTCACTTCTGGGGGCTGGAGTTTCACCTTTGTCCCTTGGTCTGGCCACAGGTTGCCTTTTTTTTTTTTTTTTTCAGTACCAGGGGTTGAACCTCGGGCCTTTGCACTGAGCTGCATGCCCACTGCTCACGGCAGGGACAGGATGCTTCGCAGCCTGGGTGGCCTGGGACAGCCGGGGCACTGCAGCCTGCAGCCCAGACCCTGCCTCCTGCCTGGGCCAGCTCCACCTGCAGAGAATGATTTTTACATTTTAAATCTTTGGGAAACCGATCAGAAGGAAAAGAATATTTCATGACACATGAAAAATGTGTGACATCCCAGCTTTGGCATCCATAAATAAAGTTTTATAGGCACACAGGCATCCTTGTGTACAAGCTGGGCCGTCTCTCTCACTAGAGACCAGAGACTCAAATATTTACCCCCACTTTCCTCCCACTTTACGCACGTGTAGTACTGGAGATTGAACCCAGGACCTTCGCACTGAGTTACACCCTCAGCCCTTTTGTAATTTCTTGTTTTGAGACAGGTTCTCGCTAAGCAGCTAAATAGCCCAGGCTGAACTTGAACTTGAGTGCTGCTGGGATGACAGGCATGGGCCACCACAGCAAAAATTTAATAAACAAAACCAAGAACCTAGTTCAATGTGAATTTCAGATAAGCAAACAATTACGTTTCGTAGAATAAGTCTACCCCCCTTAGAAAACGTTATTGCCCATCTGAAATTCACGTGTACCTGAGCAGCCTGCCTCTGTACTCTGCTCGGTAGCCCCTATGTGCGTCCCCAGATTTACGTCTCTAAGCAGTTTTCCTGCCTGGCTGTAGGTTTCTCACAGATAAAGTTCAATCTGTATTATCCCATTGCTCCTCAGCCTCACAGGACTGCTGTTTTCTCACATCTTACAGTTTTACAGTTGCAGCACCGAAACACCTTGGCAGTGATATGATCAGAAATGGAACTGCAGTGGCTGGGGCAGGTGGAGAGCTTTCATAGCATGTGACCCTGGGAACCATCTCTGGAACCAAAGGGAAAAGTGTCCAGTTTGGTGGTGCACACCTGTAATTCCGGCACCTGGGAGTCTGAGGCAGGAGGGTCACTTTGAGTTCGAGGCCAGCCTGGGCTATGCAGTGAGACCCTGTCTTCAGAGTCACAGTGGATTCCACTCATCCTGCTGCAGGCCGAGCATTCGCCGGTGTTTATAGCTATGTACACACTCATGTATGCTCTCTGGATGGAGCCCTAGCCCCATGGATGGAACAGTCGTTTGTGTTTGGAACCCGGCAGTAATCTTGTGGCACTGGGATCTCGGTATGTCACAGTTATTATAGCAGTAAAATTTACAATCTACAGAACTGTGACAATATTTGACTGCTAATGGGATTATTATTTTTGTTTGTGTGTGTTTGAAAGCCATGGGAATGAGATTTACTTCCAACAATATAGTTGCAATTTTATGTCCCTCGAACTGACTGTAAATAATAAACACAGTCAGAGTGCCTGTAAATACGCTCAGCATCTTTCTTGGAAAAAGTGGGATCCTCTCCATCCTCACGGGTCCCAGCTTGGCAGTCAGGGCTCCTGGGTGGGCCACTTCAAAAGATATGGAGCAACATCTTCCAGGCCGCAGCGGAGCAGGTGGCCCCTTGCTTCACAGGCTCGGTGGCCTGGGAGGTGGCCATGGAGGGGCCTGGCCTAGAAGGCGCCCCCAGCACTGGGAGACAAAGGGCCGCAGGTGCTGGGTGCTCAGGGCCTCTCCCGGCCCATCTCCTGGGGCTGCCGGGACAAATGCCCCAGAGTGGGTGGCTCAGAACAACAGAAAGGTGTCTCAAAGTTCTCCGGCTGGAAGTCGGAGATCTAGGTGTTGTCAGGCCTCCTCCCTGAAAAGCTCCAAGGGAGGGCCCTCCTCACCTCTTCTGGCTTCAGTGGTCCCCAAGTCACTTGACTATGGCCACAGCGCTGCAGCAGCTGCTTCTGTGCCCCCATCTGCCCTGGTGTCTGCCACCTCTTCTGTCTCTTAACAATTTTTTTTTTTTTTTTGTACCGGGGATTGAACTTGGGTCCTTGCACTTGCGCAGCAGGCGGCAAAACCACTGAGCTAAATCCCTGGCCTCTTCTGTCTCTTATAGGAACCTCGTTACCGTATTTAGGGCCTACTTCCACCTAGCATGCTCTGGAAATTGATTACATCCGCAAAAACCCCTTTTCCAAACAAGTTCTGAGTGACGTGCAGTATGTTTATGGGGGGATCCAACCCACTGTAGTAACATCACCGCCATCATCAAGACAGGGACCTAGCCAGGCATGGCGGTGCACGCCTATAATCCCAGCACTCGGGAGGCTGAAGCAGGAGGATCACAAATTTGAGCCCAACCTGCAATTTGGAGACCCTGTCTCTAAAAAAATAAATAAATAAAGGGGCAAGGATGTAGCTCAATACAAAGGCCCTGGGTTCAATCCCCAGTCCTAAAAAAAAAAAAAGAAAAGAATGAGGTACAGACCCGTGCTACAAGGCAGGTGAAGCTGGGGAGAAGCATGCTCAGGCACAAAGGCTTTCCAAGATGCTGGGAGCCATCAGGTCATGTACTTCATGGCTGTGTGAACTGCATGGCAACAAAGCAGCTTCCCTGGAAGGGAGACAGGCTCCCATGGCCACGTCCCTCCCCTCGGCATTCAACTGCCATATCCAGGATGCAGTATCCCTCAGAGGAGGTAGGGCAGGGAGGTGCAGAGGCCGGGGCTGCCTGGACAGAGCCCCCAACTTTCCCCTTACTCTCCCGCCAGCCAGGGGCTGCCTTTGCCCACACCACCCCCAGGAACCGGAAGCAAAGGCTGTAATGCAGAAGAAAGCATCCTAAGTGCTACACCTGGGCCAGCTGCTTACATTCCACTGCCAGGCGTGGTAGTTGCTGCCAAGGGGAAAATAAGTGGAGGCTCAGAGAAGCTGAGTCTTACCCAAGGCTGGGGTAGAGCTGGCAAGTGCTGAGCTGGGATTTGAACCCACAGCCACCCCTTTGACCACTAGGCTATACCATGACTCTGTGAGAGATGGAGTAGGTGCTCAGTCAACACTGGAGGGATGAGAAAGGACCCTAGTGGTGGCTTGGGCTTGTCTGCTCCCAGCTCTGAGATGGACTATGGACTGAGCTGTGTCCTTGAATTCGTTACGTTGAATCCCTAAGCCCAGAGGAGATGGTCCTGGTAGGTGGGGCCCTTGCCATGGGATTAGTGCCCTCACAGGAGGAGACCCGGAGAGCTCACTGTCTCTCTCCCCGCCTCCTGAGCACACGCAAGAAGGTGGCCTTCTGCAGGCCGGGAGAGGGTGGGTTCCCCACCAGAACCCAGCCATGCAAGCACCCTGCTCTCGGACTTCCGGCCTCCAGAACTTCGAGAAACAAGTGGCTGTTGTTTGGAAGACCCAGCTGGCCCAGATGGGGGCCTTGGGCAAGCCCCCTCTCCTCTCTCCCATCACACGTTCTCTGAAGATAGGACATGGGCCTGGCCCGGGGGCTGGTGTCCAAGCTAAGCCCCTGCCCTCTGACAAGGTCCAAAGAGATGCCACTTCTTGTAGGCCACTGGGCCATCCACGTTTCTCAAAATACAAAACATTGACAGAGAAACAAGAATTAAAGGTGTGTTTTTTTTTTTTTTGGTACCGGGGATTGAACTTGGGACTTTGCGCTTGTGAGGCAGGCGCTGGAACCACTGAGCTAAATTTCCGGCCCAGAAGATGCGCTTTTTTGACAGCAAGAACCCAGAGCCCCTAGAGATCATGCAGGATGTTACTTCACACTGAACTGCGTGCTCTGGGCTCTGAGCTCCCTGTACTCTGGGGTGTGGGGCCTGGGGGAGTTTGGGGTGGGTGCAGAGAACAAGGATCTAAACTCAGCTCCAAGTGGCTGGGGTGTGGGGGCCAGAGGCCTGTCTGCCCACCTCGGTGCTCCCCATGCCCAAGTACTGGGGCTGCAGCTCCAGCGCATAGGCACCCAGGGAGGGGGCCACACAAGGTCATGGCCATCCCGATCGCTCTCCTGACTCAGCTGGGTGCCAGTGGGGCTCAGATTTGAGCAGAAACCTGGGCTCTTCCTGGGGTGCAGCACACAGCGGAAGTGGGGGGCGAGTGGCAAGGGGAGAGAAGGAGAGTGTACATGGGAAGGGGTGGCCAGGCAGGGGTGAAGAGGTGAGGGAGCCTGGTGGCCTCGCCACAACAAATCTTCAGCAGGCAGGTTGCTGGCCTCTCTCGGAGGTCGGCGGGTGTCGTCAAAAGATGACAAGAACAAGACAGTGTTGCCCAGTGGTACGGCACAGAGCTGCTCTGTAGCACGCTCGAGGCCCCGGGTTCCATACAAAAAACCAACCGAACAAACAGATCACAAGGGTCACCCTCACACTGCAGCTGCTGTGGAAAAGTTTGGTGGCTTCTCAAGGAAGGAATTAAAAGTGGATTTGCCAGATGGGGCAAAAGGATCTACAGTCTCAGCAGGAGGAGGCTGAAGCAGGAGGATCACCACGAGTTCAAGGCCAGCCTGGGCTACACAGTGAGTTCAAGGCCAGCCTGGACTACATCACGAGACCCTGTCTCAAAATAAATAAATAGGGCCAGGGATTTAGCTCAGTGGTTTAGCCGCCTGCTGCGCAAGCAGAAGGACCCAAGTTTGATCCCCGGTACCAAATAAATAAATAAATAAATAATAAATAAAAATGAACCTGATGCTGAAAAAATAAAAGGAGGTAGAAAGAAAGGGAGGAAAAGAATTGAAACATGTTATGTACATGGACCAATTCCCTACAATGAATGTTATCAGTGTGCACTGAAAATATGTGGTAATAAAAGTAAAAACAGATAAATAAACAATTACAAAAGAACATAGAACTGTCATTTGACCCAGCAATTCCACACCTGGATGTTTGCCCAAAAGGACTAAAAGTAAGGATTTAAACAGACATGCATACAGCCATGTTCACGGCACCACTATGCACAACAGCTAGAAGCAAATAACTAAGTCCCTTCTGTGAATATGAGCTCAGTGGGGTGGTCTGGCCACACAGCGGAATATCACCCCACCACAAGAAGGGCATCCTGGCGCCCGCTGCCACCTGGGTGCACCTTAAAGATATGACACTCACTGAAAGAAACAGAGGCAGGGCCGGGGATTTAGCTCAGTGGTGCTGCTGCCTGCCTCGCAAGCGCAAGGTCTCGAGTTTGATCCCCGGTACCAAAAGAAAGAAAGAAAGAAAAAGAAACAGAGGCAAAGGGAGAAATCTCATCTGTTTCCAATTGCAGGATGAACTCAGAGTCCTTGTTCAGAGGAGGAAGGGATGGGGGTGGCCAGGGGCCAGGAGAGGGAAGTCAGGAGTGAGGGCTGGGTGGGAACAGAGTTTTTGACTGGAGAGAGGGGAACGTTCTAGAATGGATGGTGGCGGTGTTTGTACAATGCAACAGCACTGATGTCACAGATTGAAACTTAAAAATGGTTAAATTCAGAGTGGACCCATGGAGCCATGCCAGAGGCCACCCAGGGACGGGGAGGTCTGTCTGTCCACACCGACCTGTCACATCCGAGACAGGAGCACAGTTCTGCCTGTGGAGGCCCTGCCTTGTCCTGGAGCCTGATCCCCACGTGCACCTGACAGCCCTTTCCTTGGCTGCCAGAACGACAGTTCCTTGTGCCCTCCCCCTCAGGTGTCAGAACTCGGGTGACCCCAGGGCTAGAGCAGCTGTCGGTCACTGAGCTCATCAGGAAGGCAGCTGGATAGATGGCTGGATAGGGCTGGCCCTGCAGTCTCAGGAAAGATAGCCCTCAGCAAGCGGTCCACAGCTGTCCCCAGCAGAGGGGCAGGCCAGGGAGTCCTTAGGCCCAACTGCGCCCATGTTCAGGCTCCTCCGGCCTTGCCATTGGGGAATCTGGCACTGTGGATCCCAGCTCCATGGGCAGGAAGGAGGGAGGTCCCCCGCAGCTGGCTGGCCTCAGCTGGAGCAGGATGCAGAGGGGGCTTCATTTTACACAGCTTGAGGTGAGAGCAGTTAGTCTCTGCCACCTGTTATCGTTGGACCTTGGGGCTCTCAGGTTGCCCATCTGTAACGGAAGGCAGTGCAGCCAGTGGCCTGGCCATGTGAGGTAGATGGAGAAGCCGAGGAGGGATAGGAGTGCCAGAGAGAAGACTGGACAGTGCCTGGGGAGTCAGCTGTGATTGGTACTCTGGAGCCAGCACTCTGTTATTTGGTTTTGTAAATCACTGATTAAACAGCTTCCCTACGTTCAAAAAAAAAAAGGTTAAAATGGCAAGTTTGATGATGAATGTATTTTGCCATGATTTTCTTTAAAAAAGAAAACATCCCTCAGGGATCCTGTGCCCGTGGGTCCCTCCTAAACCCAGCCCTACTGTCCCCTACCTCCAAGGGAAGCACCAACCTCCTCAGAATCTGGGGTGCTTCTTATGCAAGCAGCTTCCAGGGTAACCTCAGCTCTCTGAGCTCAGCATCAGGGGCCTTGGGCCTGCAAGGTCCTCAGTTTCTGGTGACTGAGAACAGGGCGGATGGGGACCACAGGAAGTCAGACCCGCCATAGAAGGGCATCTCAGAATCTACTGCTCAGAAGTGTCAGCCATCCCAGCACTTGGGAGACAGAGGCAGGAGGATCGCCAGGAGTTAGAGGCCACCCTGGCCACCTACACAGCCAGACCCTGCCTCAAAAGAAAAAAAAAGTGTCATCGAGGCGGGGTGGCACACATTCACAATCCCAGCTACTCAGGAGGCCGTCCACTCTCTCGCTCATTCATTCATTCTCCAGCCGCGGTCCCCCCAGCTCTGCGGAAGCGCCGAGCCCCGGCCCCTGCACACCCTTCCGTCTTCTTCGCCCGCCGCCCCGGCGGGCTGCAGGTAGGAGCCCCGCATCCTGTTTTACTCACTCTGGCCTGGGTCCTCTTGAGCTCTCAAGCTCCCGGCTCTTCTGTGACCCAGCCTCTGGTTTGGGCTGCAGCCTGCGAACGCCCGGTTCCTGCTCCCCCAAGAATGAAGGAGCAAAGGTGGGGTCCAGGCACAGCAGAGAGCTAGGGGGCCGGGCGGGGACCCATCGGATGGTGCTGCAGCACCGGGGACGGGGACGGAGCGGGATCCCGGCGGCCTCCTGCTCAGGCAGACGGACGCGCAGACGCCCGGCTGGGGAGCAGCTCTGCACCTGGGCCGCTAGAGGGAGCCCTTGGCGGCCGGCGTGGAGCTGGGCTAAGGTCGCCAGGTACAGCTGGGCCAACCAGGCTAAGGGGTGAGTGGGTGGGTCCGTGCGTGGGTGCGTGTGCGCGCGGGTACTCCCGGGGCCGAGGTGGATGTGGGCGATGGCCTCAGCCCTGCACACCCTCCCTGCAGCCTGGCCTCCTACAGGAGGGAGAAGCCGGTTCCCATGCAGTGGGGGGACGACATTGGGTGTCGCCCAGACAGCAGCAAATAGGAGCCACAGTGGGGTCCACGGAGGACGCGATCGAAGGCTTTTCGGGGTGCTCTTCTAAGCATTCCACGTGTGTTGTGAGAAATAACCCTGTAAATGCAGGGCCTATGAACAGGGTGTCCATATTGCAGATGAGGAAACTGAGACCCAGAGAGCTTGAAAGGCCAGGGCTGGGATTTGAACCCAGGAAGTGGGAGAAGGGATGGGGATGCACAGTGCTGAGGAGCCTGCGTCCTGGGACAACAGCTGCCAGGTGGCACAGCCAGATGACTGAGCCAGCCTTTGGCAGCCGAGCTCTAGTTTACAGCTCTGTCACCTGCCAGCTTGTGTCCCCTGTGATATCTCTTCTTCTTCTGTAAGATGGAACTAATGTCACCTATCTGCCATTTAACTGGGACAGATACCTAAGGGAAAGAGACTCCAGGACCTGAGATAGGAGTTTGGGATGTGGCCTCAGGGCCTTTGCATACATCACATGTGTGCCTAGGACGGCATTATGAAGTTCTTGTTCCTCTCTCCATTCATTATTCTCCTCTTCCCCCTGCTGCAGGTGACTCATGGTGGCCTACAGGTCCCTGTGCTCTGAAGGATCCCCCTCCAGGTTTGATGGTCTCCTGTCACGTCTTGAAATCCTTAATCCTTTTCCAACAAGGGGCTCTGTGTGTTCATTTGCCCCTTCTCCCTGCAGGTGCTGTGGCAGGGTCCCGTCATCCCCAGCTGCAGCAAGCAAGGAACCAGAAGAGAGTAGAGGAAGGAGGTGCTGCAGGCTGGACACACTCCAGATGCCCATTCAGAGCCTGGAGCAGCTCCCTCTGAGGGACACAGACCCTCCTGGCTTGAGCACTGGCCCACCTGGCCTCTGGCCCAGTTTCTTCCCCTAAAATGGGGCCAAAAGGTGAAGGTCTTTGCATCCCAGTCACAGGGTGGTTGTCAGATCCCTCAGGCTCCCTCAGGCTGCTTGGTCCCCCATCTGCGAAGCGTCTGCAGCTCCCCGTGCCCAGGTCTGCTGGGCATCTTTACCTGAGGAATCCTCATGCCCTGTGCAGAAGTCTCTGTACCCTGCTCTGCCTGGGGACAGTGGCTCTACTGCCAGACGGCATCTCAGTGACCCAAGCAGGGATGTGTGAGCTTCAGCGGGCATCGCCCGTCCTGGATTCCTGGCCCCTGGGCTGCCCTGTGAGCCCAGCCAGGGTGAACGGCCTCCAGGGCAGGAGCGTTCTGGGAACAGGCCCTGTCCTGGCCAGCAGAGCCGGTGCCTCACTAGACCCCCTCAGGGTGGACACTGTCACCAGCCGCCCAGCGGTGGCCCGTGAAAGTCACCGGGTAGGACGGACCGGGGCCAGTCCCTCCCTCCTGGTGTCCGCCTTCCCCACAGCCCAACTCTCTCTGTTTGGAGAACTCCCTTCCAGGCTGGCAGTGTTTTTTTTGTTTTGTTTTGTTTTTTGATGCCGGGGATCGAACTCAAGACCTTGCACTTGTGAGGCAGGCATGGCACCACTGAGCTGAATCCCAGGCCCCAGGCTGGCAGTGTTTTTGCCAAGGCGATGAATGAACGTCAGAGGCCCATGACCTACAGCTCCTGAGGTCATCCCTGCCCTCCTGCCCTCCGAACTTGGCCTCTGCCTACCTCTCCAGTGGGGCGGCCAGGAAGCAGCCTGTCCTGGGCCTCGCCTCCCTGCTTCGGTCACCTTCTTAACAGAGCTTCTACTTTCCAGGGAAGAGCAAACAGCAAACAGCGGCTATCAGAAAGGACTTTTTCCTTGTTGCCACCTTCCTTATTTTTTTGTTTTTGAGACAGAGTTTTGTTAAGTAGCCCAGGCTGAGCTTGAACTTGAGGTCCTTCCACCTCAGCCCCTAAGAGTGCTGGGATCACAGGTGTGGGCACCACACACAGCTTGACCTTCCACTCTTGAGCTGGCCCCAAGTGGGCCAGATGCCTGGGCTCTGTGCCCTCTGCCAACCTCCCAATCACTGGAGCTGGGTACCTGCTCTCTGCCTCAGGTTTGCTCCTCCACTCTCCCTCATTCCTGCCTTCCCTTCTTCCCTCTTTCTATCATTTATTTATTCCTTCAACAACCACTTCTTTAGCATCCACTATACAGACATACCTTGCAGCCGCTCTGAATGCCCACCCCAAGGTCACAGACCCACCTTGGCCAGATGTGCCCACACCTTGGGAATCCAGGGCTTTTCTTCAGGCAGCAGCAGCTCTCTTTCTGCTAGACTCGGGCCTGGAGCCCCTGGGCCACGAGAGCTGCCCAGATGAAGCCACCAGGGACCCTCCCAGGACCCCCGGCCGCTCCGTTACTGAGCCTTCGAGGCTGCTCCGTGGCTGGTGCTGAGCTTGGCCCTTGGTTCATTTGCAAACCAAGCATCCTGGCACATGCAGGGCCCCGCAGTGCTTAGCTCGGTCTCCTCTCTCCAGCTGCAGGAATCCACTGCGGGGTGGCCCTATTCTGGAGCATTCCTCCTGCAGGGAGCCCCAAGAGTGAGCCTGCAGCTCCCTGGCCTTTCTGCCAAGCCTACCCCGGGCTCATTCCTCCCAAACTCAGCATCCCCAAGCCCCAGCCCCAGGACGCTCTGTGGTCCCCTCCCAGGGGAGCACTCCAAGCCCTGGACCTGGCCTCCGGGAGGAAGCCCCCCTTCCAGGGCTCTCATGGCTCCTGTGTGATGCTCCTACTTGGCCTTGGCCCCGCTGCCAGGGCAGTGCCTTTTGGAAGGTGACCCGTAGGTATAAGGCAAAGGCATCTCGAGGTGGCGCTGGAGAGGTCCCTGGGATGCTCCTGGGAGGGGGCCAGTCGATGACAGTAGAAGGAAGCAGAGGAGAAAGCTGACCATGCTGGGGGAGTGAGGCAGCAGGCAGCATGCATGGCCCCTCCTGCTGGCCCCGTGCTGTGGCCCTGTGCTGTGGCCAAGGGTGTGATGTGCCTGTCACTCCCAGTTCCGGTTCTGCAGCAAGCCTGGGCTCCCACTCACTGACCCCAGCCACCGGTATGGTTTGAATGACCCCCCCCAAAAGTTCACAGGCTGGAAACCAAATCCCCAACTTCATACGTCCACTGTACAGAAGGGGGTCTTTGGAGGTACCTGGGATTGGAGGGGGTCACAGGGTGGCCCTGAGAAGAGCAAGAGGGACCCGACCTGGCACCCTGTCCCTCCCTCTGCTCCACAGCGCTGCGGCAAGGTCTTCACCGGACTCCGGCACTGTGCTCTGTGACTTTCGGCCTCCAGAAGCCTGAGAGAGGTGAACTTTCGTTCTTTCTAAATCACTCAACCCCGGCATTCTGCTATAACTATAGAAAACAGGCTAAAAGGGCTGAGGATTTAGCTCAGTGTTTCCGTCGCTTGCCTTGCAAGCGCAAGGACCCGAGTTCGATCCCTGGTACCAAAAAAAACAGAAACAAAAACAAAAAGAAAACAGGCTAAGAGCCACTGACCACAGAAAGGGTTGCACTTGTTAAAATGGGGAGAATGGGCTGGGGATTTAGCTCAGTGGTGCCACCACCTGCCTCGCAGGTGCCAAGTTCTGAGTTCGAGTCCCAGTATCAAAAAAAAAAAAAGTGGGGAGAATATCCCAGAAAGAAGGCCGGTGTTGGGTCTGGGCCTGGAATCCCAGATCAATGCACCAAAACAACAATCTTAGGTACTGAGCTGCCTAGTCAGTGACCGTTAACTTACCCTGGACTTGCAGGAATTGTTTGCAAGAAATCCAAGGACTCCAGGAGTCCACGCCCCTGCATCATACTCGGCAACCATTCACAGAGCGAATGCTGCTTTCAGTCTCTGGACTTTTGTAGGGTTTGAAATGACCAGGAGAACCTGAGTCATGGCCTTTACCAACTTGGTTCATTAGATTTACAGCAGTGGCTTAAGAGTTTGGAAAGAACATGTGTGTTGATCTGCAGGTGGCCCTGCCAGGGGCTTGAGGGAACTTGGCAGCAGCGAGGTTGGGTGTTATTAAGAGGTAGTGTGCCGGCCGTGGTGGTGCACACCCGTGACAGCGCCCTTATAAAAGAGGCTCCAGGGAGCCTGATTTCCGCCTGTGCAGCAAGGACGCGGAGAAGGTGCCACCTGTGAAGAAGGGTCCTCAACTGACACCCACTTGGCCCAGCCTACGTCTGGGCCTTGCAGACCTGGAGCTGTGAGCCATCCTTTCCTGTTCTGCACCAAAGGCTGTGGACAGGGAGTTTGTTAGAGACCGGGACTGGGCCTGTGCCCTCCCTCAGCCTCCTCTCTGCCTCTCTACCCCCTCCACCGCAGTGGCCCAGGGCAGCGGGGTCCCCTGGCTGCAGCACCTGCCCCAACCCATCCCAGGACCAGCCCTGGGTATCACCACAGAGCAGCCTTGGTGGCCTTAAGCTGGGTGCTCCGAGTAGAATTCACCCACTTAAACCAGATAATTCTTCTGTTTTGTTTTCTGTTTTAAAAAGAAACACTTGGTCATTGTTTTTTGGGGGGGTACCAGGGATTGAACTCAGGACCTTGCGCTTTCGAGGCAGGCGTCAGAATCGCTGAGCTAAGTCTCTGGCCCCCATTGTTTTTTAAATGGAAACAGTACAAAGATAAGTAATGTGGAAAGTGAAACCTTCTCTCCTGCCAAGCTTCTGTGCCTCTCTGCTTCCTTCCTAGAGGTCAGCAGCCCGGGGCCACCAAGCACTGCCATGCAGGTGACAGCCCTGCAGCCTTCCAGACATTTGCCTAGAATGGGCTTTAACATGTATGTTGCTGGGCCAGGCCATATGTGTAGCTCAGTGGTGCCGTACCTGCCTGGCAAGCACAAGGTCCTGAGTTCGATCCCCGGTACTAGGGAAAAAATAAATAAATAAAACAACCTTTTTTGTTGTGTAACTGGGTGTGGTAGCACAGTCTCAGCACTCAGGAGCCCGAAGCAGGAGGATCGTGAGTTTGAGGCCAGTGTGGGCTATGTAGGCCTAGCCTCAACAAAACAAACCGGAACAAAAATTCACCCATTTAATTTCATCCAGCCAAGTTGATTCTTGAAAGCACTTGTCACAGGATCATTCTATACACGTTTAGCAATGTATTTCTCTTTTACAATATGTTAGTATGTTAGCAGTATTGTTCAAATGCACGAGGAGTGTGTGTGTGTGTGTGTGTGTGTGTGTGTGTGTATGTGTTGCTGTTTCTCGGGGTTGAACCCAGGGCCTTTGAACTGAGCTACATCCCCAGCCCTTGAGACAAGGTTTCATAAAGTTGCTAAATTGCCCAGGCTAGACTTGAACTCGGGATCCTCCTACCTCAGCCTCTCAGAGTGCGGGAGTTACAGATGTGCGCCACCACATCCGTTTCAAATAATATTTGAAGTGCTTGGTGTGTTGGTCTTGCCACTGGTTGGCCCCCAATAAATAGAGTTGTAATGATAGATGGTGTTGAGTTCAGCAATGTCCCTCTTACTTTGTCTGCAGGGGATCCGGAAGTGGGGAAAATAGTCTTGTTTCTCCTGAGTGCTCGGGAATGCATATTTCTGGCTGCCCTCTGAGGGAAGGAGTTTGCTTCTCTCAGTGTCCCTCACTTGTCGCTCATGCCTGAAGTATCCTCCGTGGCCCTGGTATGTGCTGGCCATCATTCTGGACTCTGGGAAGATGCATTGAGCGAGACCCACAGCAGAGCCTGGGGTCAGCAGATGCGGAAGTCAGAGAGGTGGAGCCAGCCGTGGGAGGCGGAGCTGCTATTTCCAGTGGTCCATCGTTGCCAATGAGATGCCCTCGGAACTGAGCCTGCATGAGCCATGGGCAGGGGCAGAGCAGCCTGAGCAGAGGGACCGGGACCCAGAAGGGTGTGTGGAGGTGACAGCAAGCAGCAGGAGGAAGACAGCAAGGGCAGAGGCCTCTGTCCAAGAGGTTTGCTACCAAGGGCAGCAGAGAATCATGGCATCTGTGAGTGGAGGGCTGCATGGGCCCCAGAGGGCTTGGGAAGGACATTGTCCACTGTGGCCGCCCTGTGTTGTGGCCGGTGATGCTATAGAGAGGTCAAGGGGGGCCTTGGTGGGTAGCAGTGGCCCTGAGAGAGGGGAGGGAAGACTATGCTGAGGGAGCCAGCACATCTGCAGAGTGCAGTGGGCAGGGCCAGGTGGGAGGGGCACAGCTTTTGCTGCGGGAGGGGAGCTGATTCCGTTTATGCTGGGGTGGGGGCTCAGGAAGGGGCAAGGACAGAGAGGACTCTGCAGGTGTGGTGTGGTCCCCAGCACGTGTGCTGGTGAGGGAGCTAACCTGAGGCAGGGGCAGGATTCCCAGGACCACAACTGGGGGCCACATGTGTGAGGAAAGCCAGGCAGCAGGTGTGGATTCATCCAGGAAGGCCCAGCTGCTCCAGTGTGGAGCTGGGGGCAGGTGAGACCCTCCAGCCTCCCTTGACCTTGGCCATGGCCACCTAGGCTGGAGGGCAGACCACAGAGCTGTCTGTGTATCCCGCAGTGGGTGGGCAGCCAGTGCCTAGGGCCAGCGGCCACCTTGGGGCCATCAGTACCCCACAGGCATCACACCTGGCCTTGGTTCTGGCCCCTGGTGGCTACCAGGCAGTGGCAGGGCTTCACGTGGCCTCAGCACCCCCTGTCACTCAGGGAAGCAGGGCCTCTCCCGGGTACTGGTGACCTGGAGCAGAAGCAGGCAAGCAAGGACACCCCCGCCCAGCCCCTGTCCCCTCAGGACGGTGGCCAACGCCTCCCCATTGTCGGTGAGGCCTGAGGCCTGAGCCTCTCTCTGGGACACACTCCAGACTGACAGCTGGCCTTGCTGGCCTCGGGCTCTGCAAAGGCCTTACAAGGTGACACCGCGGGGGAGCTGGGGCTGGGGACATGTCCCCCACCTGCTGGCCTGGCAAGGGTGCTATGTGCCACACAGTGTGTTCTCGGGAAGCCTGGTGGGGATTTGTAAGTGGTGCTAAAGTCCCCGGAGCAGTCCCTTGGCACTGACCTGGCTAGTAAGAGAAAAGGACAAGCCATGGAGTGGGAAAGACCACACAAACAAAGAACCCAGAGCCTGAGGGAAAAAGGATCTCCTAAATAACAGCAAGGCAAAGGCAGAGGGTCCAAAAGAAAAGGGGCAAAAGCCTGGGATGGGCACTTCACAGAAGAGGATCCTAAACGGGAAATGCCAGGAAGCTGAAACAGTGCTCCTGAACTGAAGTCCCGCTACGCCGCCGCCGCCGTGGCCTGCCCACCCACCTGCAGAGATGAAAGGGCAGGAAATACCAAGTGCTAGCGAAGACTCAAGCAGCCGGAACCCCTGTACAGGCCCGGGGCATAACTGGGGCCCCAAAGCGGGACATATTCACAGCCTGAGGCAGTGTCCCATGCCCAGGGAAGCAGCGGAAACCCTACGTGTATTCACCAAAAGACATTTCCACTGCGGGAATGTTTGTTGCAGTACCCTCAGTGCCAGCCCACAGCGGAAGTGGCCCAAATGTCCCCGACGAAGGAAAGACTGGGTGAGTGAGTCTTGGCACACGTGGCGGGGAGAACAAACTATAGCTGTGGGCATCATGTGGCAGGCTGTCTGGCTCAGCATGCTCAGGTAGCCAGGCACAGACATGTGCAGTGCGATTCTGTCACTGGCTGCCGTGGGTCACACCCATGTAAGATGGTGATCATATGCAGACCAGTCCATGGCCCTGCTGGCTGTCCTGTGGCCAAGATGTCACCCGCTGGCTTCAGGTTCTTTTGCTCAATTTGTGGAGACATCATGAATGCTCCCTGTCACTCTTGGGAACTCTTCTGGTGACCAGAGATGGTGGCTCCCAGAATTTCTCCATTGCTCTCTGCCACTCTACACTGCTAGCTGTTTTTGGTTCCCAGCCCTGGCTGCTGGCTGCTGGCTGCTTTCTGCACCGGCAGCCTTTGGTGTTACCAACTCTAGTGTATCAGCTCGGCCTGCTCTACTTAGATAGAAATCACAAATGGGCAAAAATATCCCGAGAATGAAGCCTGCTGCAGCCAAGACAAATACCTTCTGGAGCAGCCATGGTGTGCCTGATGCAGCCGTAGCCAGCTGCAATGCATTTAGGGTGGCCACGGAAGCAAAAAATAAATTAAAATTACCTGTTGGGGAATGCTGGGCCCTTCCCTCCTCTGTCTCAATGCCACTGGTATAAAAGTGCAAAAGCAGGAAAACCCACCTTGCTGGACAGCAGGGCACTGGTTGTTCATTGCCCTAGGAAGTCACGGGAGAGGCCCTGGGTTCCAGTGGTGTTCTGTCCTGACCTTGTGGCAGGTGACAAGGCCCATTCCATCTTGAAATTGGCCCAGCTGCAAACCTAGGATTTCCACACTTTTCTAGAGGTATATTTTAATTAAAAGACTTTTCTAAAACTCAGGTTTCCTGTATGCAGTGTGATGCTCAGGTTGGTGGAGCAATGTTGACCTTGAACTTGCCTGACATGACCTTTGCATTCAGCTGAATCCAGCCTCACTAGCACCATCACACGAATCATGCTCCCTCCTGCCCTGGTCTCCCAGGCTCAGGAAACAACTCCACCCTGACAGTTGCTCAGACCCTAAACTGTGTCCTTTCCGCTCATCCCTCTCATCTCCCGTACCCCGTTCGCAGTACCAGGGGAACGTGAACCTGGCCTCTCCTCACCCCACTTCACCCACCTGGGAGTCTGCAGGCCCCTCTACACAGCAGCAGGAACATCTTTGGTGACACCAGTCAGGCCTAGCATTTAGTTATGGTGCCAGTTAAGGTGGAGCATCAACTTGATTGGCTTGGGAGCAGCCCCAGGGATGGCGGAACACACTTCTGGGTATGCCTGGGTGGGTCGAGAGTCTATATCTGGTCCCTTTGCCCCTTTCTCCTGGGCTCTCTGGTGCTGTTCTCTTGTTCTGCTTCCTGGCTACCATGAACTAAACAGGTTTGCTTCACCACATCCTTCTGCCATGATGCTGATGTCTCTGCCTTGGATCCAGGTAACCACGGACTAACTGCCTTGAAAGTGTGAGCCAAAATAACCTCTCCTCCTTTAAGTATAAGTGTCATATATTGTATCTCAGTGACAGGAAAGCTGACTAAGACAGTTGTCCTGTTCATCTGAGGGTTTCAGATTTTGGAGGAGTAGGGAGTGGAAGACCCAAGCTCTTCCTCAGTGTTTGTTAATGAGGCCCCAAGAGATGCTAGGGTCCCCTACCCTGGGTTCCATGCACATTGTCTCCTGGGTCCATCCCCAGCTCAGGATGCCCTTTCTCCTGTTTGCACCCCCTCCTCTTGCCCCATCTGGCATCGCCTTAAGCTCCTCACGAGTGTGGTCTGTTCTGTCTGGGCCTCCTCAGCCCTTTGTTGTCTGGCCTATATCTCACACTCCTGTTCCTCTCCTGGCCGTGTCTTCCACGCCTCTGGCACTCACTGGAGAGGGAGCGCTTCCCCCCTCTACCCTCCACAGCATGGCAGATGGGGAGGACACAGAAGTTTATTTCCAAAAAATGTTTAAAAGTGACTTTTGGAGAATTTTAAGAATCATACCACAACGATATATGTGCACCCATGTTTATAGTGGCACAGTTTGTAAGAGCTAAAGCTTGGAAACAGCCCAAGTGCCCATCTACTGGAGACTGGATAAAGAAGATGTGGTTTTTTAAATAAAATGGAGTACTACTCAGCCATAAAGAATGAGAAACTAGAGACATTTATAGCTAAGTGGATGCACATAGAGGCCATACTCTTAAGTGAAATAAATAGGGCACACGTGTGTAAATACCAATAGTTTCTCTGGTGTGAGAAACTGAAAGTGTAAATAAGGGTTAAAATGATTAAAATGAATAATTGATAATTTGAAATAGGAAGAAAAGGTCCAAAGGTGGAGGGGTGGTGGGAGGGGAAGGGAAAAGGAAAGGAGGGAAAGGAAAAATTATGAGAAAAGAAAAAAATGGAAACAAAGTCTTTGTAAATTGGGAAGGGTGGAGCGGGTGAAGGGCGCACAGCGAGTGGGGAAAAAATAAGAACTAAGATCCATCATGTACAGGTACAAGCACCCAATGATGAATGTAAACATATTGTGTACCTAAAATGTACCAATAAAAGAATTTAAGGGAAAAAAAAAGTGACTTTTGGGCCAGGAGTGGTGGTGCACGCCTGTAATCCCAGCACTTTCACTCAGGAGGCTGAGGCAGGAGGATTGCCACGAGTACAAGGGCATCCTGGGCTACATAGTGAGTTCAAGGGCAGCCTGAACTACACAGCAAGACCCTGTCTCCAAAAAGGGGGGAGGGGGCAGGAATTTAGCTTAGTGGCACCGTGTCTGCCTTGCAAACACAAGGTCCTGAGTTTGATACCAAAAAAAGTGACTTTTGTTTGCTTGTTTGTTTTGTGGTACTGGGGATTGAACCCAGGGCCTTCATCTGGGGCTATATCTCCAGGTCTTTTTTATTTCTTGGTTTTATATTTTGCAATAGGGTATCGATAGGTTGCCCAGGCTGGGCTGGATCTTGCAATCCTCCTGCCTCGGCCTCTCAGAGTGCTAGGATTACAAGTTTGCTCAATCACACCTGGCTAAAAGTGATTTATTTTTTCAACATGAGATCCAAGGTCCAATGCCTGGCACCAAAATGGAGATGATTTATTCATTCCAAAAGATAGAATGTCTACCAGGTGGGCTGGGGATTTAGCTCAGTGGTGCTGCTGGCTGCCTCGAAAGCACAAGGTCCCAAGTTCGATCCCCGGTACCAAAAAAAAAGAATGTCTACCAGGTGATTTTTAACTCTCTTTTTTTTCCATGCCATCCTGTTCTGTTTTGTTTTGTAGGCAGAATTTTTTTTGTTTTGGTACCAGGGATCGAACTCGGGACCTTGCACTTACAAGGCAGGTGCTGGAACCAGTAAGCTAAATCCCTGGCCCTTATTTTATTTTGTTTTCTGGTTTTTTGACACAGGGTCTCACTGAGTTGCTCAGGCTAGCCTGGAACTCATACCACCTCAGCCTCGAAGGCTGGGATTGCTTTTTTTTCAAATGCTGGTCTGCATTTTCTGTTTCTACAGAGTATGTAGTATATATATCATTTTTCAAGTAAAGAATCAGTTAAAAGTCAAATTCTTTGATCCCATTTTTGTCCCCTTGGGAAAGTGCCCCAAAAGAAGAATCCTAAACAAAGGAAAAGAATTTCATAGGAACAGAAGGATTTAGTGGAGCAACTCAGAGTCCCCAAGAAGGTCCCACCTGCTGCACCCTCCAGCTGCCTCCCAGGTGGGAGGACTGAAGCAGGAGGGCAGGGATCGGCACTGGACCAGTGGCTGTCTCTGAGCTGAGCTACAAAGAGTGGCGCCCAGCTGGTCTATGCCGACACCAGCCACCGGCCACTGTGCCGTTTGTCTTTGCCACCTGGGGGGTGAACCTAGGGCCCTGCACTTGCTTGGCACGCACGCTTACACGGAGCCGAATCCAGTCCTTGTTATTCTTTATTTCGAGTCAAGGTTTCACTAAACTTCTCAAGCTGGTCTTGAACTTGTGACCCCCTGCCTCAGCCTCTTGGGCTGCAGAGATTGCCGGCCCTCTCTCTCCAGTGCAGCCCGCAGCTCAGTGCTCTTCTTCCCAAGGACTCTGTGAGGGCGGCTGCTCTTAGCCCTATCTCAGGTGAGGGTTGAGGTCACCTCACGCCTCAGTGGCAGAGCAGGGACTAGCGAGGTCTAAGCCAGTCATACCAAACCCCTGCCCTTTCGAAAGCGATTGGTCTAGGGCAATGGTGGGGAACCTACAGTACACCTGCTACAGCTGCTCGTGTCACTGGAAGCTCTAAAAGTTTCGCCAGCACTGGTCTAGGGTGACTGTGATGTCTTTGGAGGGCTTCTCAGAAGTTGAAGAAGAAATCTGCTGTTCTTGCATCCTGTTGCCTCTTATTCAGGGCCCTGTTGTAGGAGGGTTGATACCTGGAGATACTGCAGCTGTTTTATGCCCATGAGGAGCAAACACCCAGATCTGATCTCCCTGGATGCAGAACTTTCAGCACTAAAATTGAGAAAGTCCTAGGCAAATCAGAATGGTTGCTCATCCTAAATTGGTGGCCTGGAAGAACAGAAAGAAACTTGGGCATTTGCCAACAGCCTAATTTCTGAAAAAATTTTTTATGTAAACAAATGAATGCCTTTTGGTTAAAGTCTCAGTTTTGTTCCTTGAAGTTGAAATCGCAGGTATGGCCCGGTGCGGTGGCGCATGCCTATGATTCTAGCACTCGGGAGGCTGAGGCAGGAGGACCTAAGTGAGTTCAAGGCCAGCCTGGACTGCACAGTGAGAGCCTGTCTCAAAAACAAACGAACAAAAAAGAAAAGAAATCGCAGGTGTGATGGTTTTACTCCTCTCATCCTTTCCCGTCTCGCTCATGCTTTCCTTCTGTCCCAACCGCTGTACCCCTCCCCCGGTCTGGGTCTGCTGTGGATGCGTGTTCCTTCACCGCCTCCGCCCTGTCTCCCCTCTCAGCCTGCGGGTCCTGCTGGCCTCGGCCTGTTCTCCGAGACACTTCCCGCGTTGGCCCCATGCCGCAGTCTGCTGTGTGCTCACTGCCCCTCCTCCCTCTTTTTCTCCGTAATGGGGCCTGAACCCCAGGGCCTTTGGCACTGAACTACCTCCCTCGCCCCGCCCCCTTTTTTTCTGGTACCAGGGATTGAACTCGGGACCCTGCACTTTCGAGGCAGGCAGCGGAACCACTGAGCTACATCCCCGGCCCTTCCACCCCTTTTTAAAAATTTTAATTTTGAGTCTCACTAAAACCTCACTAAGTCACAAGATGCCCCAGGCCGGGCTCAGAATTTTGATCCTCCTGCCTCAGCCTCCCAAAATGCTGAGGTCACAGGTGTGGGCCACTGCCACACGTGCTCTCCTTCTTGCCTGTCCCCTCTTCCCACCCCTGGGCTCGACAGCCTGGCCAGTGGGCAGCAGGACTTCTGTATGGTCCCCTGCCCAGTCTTGGGACCCCATGGCCAGAGGCCCACTGACTTGGTTTAACACATAAACTCTCCCTGGTCAGGAAAGGAGGTCAGCCTGACTGAGGCCCCTTGTGCTCACCCTGTGCCAGGGCTGCTGACTTCTGAGCAGGAGAGGCCCCGGGGGCACCCCAGCTCCCTGCTTGCCCGTGCTGTCCGACCCTGTGGCTGACTCCCGCTTGCCTTTCCTGGGAGAGCCCTGAGGCGGGGCGCTGCTCCTTTAGGTTGCTGCTGTGTCTCTTCCTAGGGCCTGAGCCCTTTTCAGTCCTTCTGTCATTCAGTACCCACTGGGCCTTGGCCTCCAGGGCTGGGGCAGGACCACCCCAGGGCAGGCGCCAGGGCGTCAGCCAAGGGTCTGCATGGCCTCAGGTCCAGTCTGTGCTTGGGGTTCAGGCTGGAGTCCACGTCAAGCTCGCCCTGCAGTGCTTCCTGGGCTGGGGTATCCTTCCTGGGGAATGGATACTGGAGTGCTGGGCCTGGAGGCCCCCGGGCTGTGCCTGAGGGACAGGAGCCAGTGGGCTTCCAGCAAGGGAAGCTGAAGATACCCCTTCCCGGCATGTCCCTGAGCGGACAGGGATCCAGTTCCCTCCCTTGGGGGCTGGGTGGTGACCCTGGGAGCCCAGCAGCAGCTGTGCAAGGCTGGCGGGCAGTGCTGGGGCCTGAGCCCGAGGCAGGCATCGATTGGCTGCAGCTTGGGGCGGTGGGCGAGGTCAGAGCAGGGCAGGCCCTTCCTGGAAGCTGGGCGGGCCCATGTGTTGCTCTGTCACGCTGCCCACTGCATTCTTCAGACTCCTATTTCCAAGCAGGCTCTGGGGTACGTCCTGGGCTGGCCTGCCCTTGGCCTGGGTGCCTGTGTTTGGGGTCACTTTCGCTGTTGCCTGGGCAGCGAGGACCAGGGGATGCTGCTACAAGGTGACCCCTGGGGGGCAGGGCTCGGGTGAGCTGGGAGCACAAGGTTGTGACCCTGTGGAGGCCAGGGTCAGAGCCTGGGTTGCTCGAGTCTCCCTGAAGGTGGGAGAGTGCCGAGGCTGTGGGGTGCCCCAGGGGCTAGATGAGCACCTGGCAATCGTTAGGGCATTCAGACCTGAGGGCAGCAGCCCCTCACCCTCCCGGACCTTCCTAAAGGCTCCGCTGTCTGTGCCAGGGCCCTCTTCCCATGCAGGACAGGCACTGTGGGACAGAGAAGGGCAAAGGCTGAACCCCAGCAGCCTGTTACACATACACACCATGGACACCGAGGCTAGTGCCCCAGGGGTTTTTATTTAACCGTTTACTTATTTCTCTATCTCTTTATTAGTTACTTCTTTATGTGGTGCTGGGGATTAAGCCCAGAGGCCCTGTGCTGGATTACATACCCACCTCTTTTCCTCTTTTATTTTTTTGTGAGACACTGGCTCACTAAGTTGCCCAGGCAGGACTCAAATTTTTAATCCTCCTGCCTCAGCTTCCCAGAGAGCTAGAATTATGGGTGTGCACCACCACACCCAATAATAGTTTCTTAACAATAACAATAAAAATTAAACAATAGGGCCGGGGATTTAGCTCAGTAGTTCTGGTGCCTGCCTTGCAAGGGTAAGGTCACGAGTTCGATCCCAGGTAGCCCCCCACCAAAATTAAACAATAGTTAATTTTTTGTGTTAAAATAGCGATCACCTAAAATTTTCCATTTTAACTATCTTTAAATTCACAGCTGAGTGATGTTGAGCACATTCACAGCGTTGAGCAACTATCCCTACCTTCCGTCTTCAGAACTCTTTCACCTTCCCGAAACGAAACTCTGTCCCCTTTGGGTACCGACTCCCCACACCCTCCCCAGCCCCTGACACCCCATTCTGCTTCTGTTTGCTCTAGTCAGCCTGCCCTGGGCCTCTGAGGATGGAATCATGGGTGTGTGTATCTAAGTCCTCAGGGTTGGGACATCCGGGTGGGGTTAGGGTCAGAATTCCCTCCTTTCCCAGGGCGAGCACCGCTGTGTGTCCCTGGTCATCGACCCAGGGACTCCTGGGCTCTGCCACCTCTTGGCTGTGGTGACACCCAAGACTTTGCCCCTGGCACTTAGCAGTGTGGGACCCCTCAGTTTCTCTACCGGTGACAGGACCCACAGCAGTCGCTGTGGTGGGTTTTGAGGAGGGAGGTGCTGGGATTGAACTCAGGACCTCGATGCTGATGCTGAGGTACATCCTTGCCCCAGTCTCTGCTAAAGGAGGTCGGTTCTGGGCCCCGACTACCAGGCAGGAACTCTGACTCTCACAGCCTGGGAAGTGGGGCGTGGGTCTCCCCCTCGGGGGCTGGAGTGAGTGGAGAGGGCTGGGCAGGGACAGCAGGGACAGCTGCGCAGCAGTCTCCCCAGAGCTCGGTAGGGAACCCCCCACTTTCTCTGGATTCTGGACCCCATATCTTACCCCAGGGCTCCCTACCTGGCCTTCCAGAACCCTCTCATGGGACACCTGATGTCCCTGACCTGGACATCACCCTGCTCTTCCCTCTGGGTCCAGGCCTCAAGCCCTCCTCCCGCTCAGACCTGGAGAGAGGCCTTAAGGGTCTGGGCAGAGAGATCCGAGTGCCAGCCAGCTCCAGGGGACCCACTCCCCCTCCTCCCAGGGGACCTACCCCCTCAACCAGGTCCAGCCCCATGGAGGGAGACAGCAGGAAAGTTCTGGAAGCCGGGCAGCTCCCTGGATCTAGGAAGGGAGGGCTGGTGTCAGAGCGGGTCTTGGACACTGTGGGACAGGGTTCCAGGTCTCTGTCGGCTCTCAGCCCAGGCCCACCTGCTTCCTGCTGGACACTGACCTCCGCAGACCCTTCCCCTCCCTCTTCACTCTCCAGCCCTGAGCTCAGCTGGGGAGGGCGGCTCTGGGTGCAGGAGCTGGGAGCTGACTGACCACCCAAGGGCGATGGGGCAGCTCCTTCCTAGTCCTCTAGGGAACTCGGCCTCCAAGCCTCTGTGTCCTCACCTGGATGACACAGGTGGCCGGCAGCTGGGCAGAGTCATTCTTAGGTGAGGGGACCAGGGGCCAGGCATGGTGGTGCACACCTGTAATCCCAGCACTCTGGGAGGCAGAGGCAGGGGGATCACAAGTTCAAACCCAGCATGGGGAACTTAGCATCTTAGAGTCCCTGTCTCAAAATGAAAAATAAAAGAGGGCTGGGGATGTAGCTCCGAGTGAAGGCCCACGTTCAATGCCCAGGACTGCAAAGATAAATAAGATCGGCTGGCCTGCAGCGCCTCCCTTCCTGGCTCCTGATATCCCTTCTCTAACCCGGGGGAGAGATCAGCCTTGCTTGCATGAGCCAGGGTTAAGACGGAGAGGGAGCCACCGGCCAGGACGGAGCAGCAGGGCAGGTGGCCTGGACGGGTCTCCGCCCCTCCCCTGCCCCACTCTGCAGGCCGCAGTTCCCAGGCAGTAGTCCCCCGACTGGAGGCTCCCTGGTGGAAGCTGCCCTTTCTTCCCTGCATCCCATGTGGCCGTGCTGCTTCCTGCCGGGCGCTGGGTGAGGGAGCTGCCCAGGGTGTGGCTTGCCAGAGCATCTGGAGGCAAACACTGAACCTCGCCAGGATGTCAGGCCCCTCACTGCCCCTCTGAGTTCCAGATTGCAAGTGGGTGTCTCAGTTCCTGGGCTAGAGTGGGGCACCAGGCACCCGAGGGGGCGGTGGGCTTCTCCAGGGACGGCCTCACTCCGGGTGTCTTGTGGTGGGGCCAGCCCCGCCTCCCTGCCCCACCAGCCTCGGGACCCTCGAAGGTCACAGCACGGTGGCCGGTCTCTGAGATGCTCAGATGCTGTCCCCCGTCTTCACACTCTTGGGGACTCCCCACACCCCGAATCAGGCGGATCCCTGTGACGTCTGGGGCGAAGGCACAAAGTCCTGCCTCTCCCATCTTGCCTTCTGGCTTCCTCGGCTCAGGGGGAAGCTGGTCACCACTCCGTGAGCAGCCCTGGGCCAGCCTGGAGGAGCTGTGTGAAGGGCACTGGAGGCCCCAGGCGACACCACAGGAGCTGGCCCCTGGGCAGCAGGTCCCATGGTGCGGGCAGAACGTGCCGTGAATGCAGCCGGCTGACACTGACAGCAGCCTCTGAGACAGACCCGGGTGCGAGAACTTGGCCTGCCTCTCCCGGTTCCTGACCTGCAGAAACTGACGATAAATGGTGATCCCCGCTTTAACAACCAAGTTTTGGGGTGAATGTCAGTGCAGCCAAAGTGAGAATGCCCAACTCGGTGAGGGAGCTGAGCCTCAGTGGCCTAAGGTGCATCATCCCTCCGACAGCAAGGAGCCTAAGACACAGCCCTGTACTGTAACGCGTCGGTGAGGTGCAGCTGTCAGCCTTGCCCTGTTCTGTGGCTTGCGAGCCAGTCTGGGAGGTACTGATGCCAACAAGGGGGTTACAGGGAGCGGGGCCCCGGAGCCACCTCAGGTGTGATCGAGGGTACTAACAGGGGTGTCCTCCCCCTGCCACGCTTGGTATCTGGTCTCTGGCCTGTGCTCTCCACCAGGCAAGGCACAAGCTAGCTTCCCAATATCTAGTCAGGACTCTGCTTCAGGATGTTATTCACACATCACAACCTAGGAGTAGCCACTGTCAGGCGGGCACCCTGGTTACACGCCCAAGGACAGTCAGCAGCTCCTAGGACTGCCGGACGCCCATTGAAACTGCCCGGGGGGCCCGGGGTAGCTCGGTGGCACCGCCCTGCCTAGCAAGTACAAAGTCCTGAGTTCCATCCCTGGTATCACAAAAAAACCCACACAACTGCCTTAGCAATGAGGAGGGGGTTATATTACCCACTCACGTGACCAAAACACACAGGTGAGAGCACAGCTTCCAGACTCTCCAGCGGTGGACCCCACCCGAAAGCTTCCTCCATCTCCCAGGCCTGCGGGCTCTGCCCAGCCTCTGCTCTCCAGTGGGCTTTCCAGAGCGTGACGCCCTGGGAAGGGCTCAGCCTGGGGCTGGCCAGGGCTGCTGGGGTCTTGTCCCCAGTCTGGACCAAAACAGGTACGCATGTTCTGATGGGCCAGCCCTCAGACCTGGGGCTCTGGGCCCCCAGAACCCCCACAGAGAGGCACAAGCACCCGGGGACCCTTCAGTCCCATCCTGAGCCCTGTGGGCCAGCGCAGTGGAGAAGCAGCAGCAGGACGCTCCAACCGAGCAGAGGCAGCGGGTGCTCAGGCCGGGGGCAGAGCCAGGCCTGGTGCAGGAGTAGGAAGAGGGGAGCCCTTGGGAGGCTGTGAGGTATTGAGGGCTCCCCCTTTCTCAGTGTGGCTGAGGCCACTGAGAAAGAGGCTTCCATCGTTGCCCTCCTGCCCCTCTGTCCTGTGAGGACGCTGCCTTTGTCCTCTCTGGAGGATGTAGCAGCAAGGTGCCACACTGGACACAGCGTGGTCCTCCCCATCCCGGACCCTGCTGCTGCCTCCGTGTTGGGCCTACAGGCTGCACAACTGTGAGATGCCGACGCCTGCTGTTTGTACTGACCTCATCTCAGACCCTCTGTGACCGCAGCAGAGTGAGACACCAGCCACTGGGACAAAAGTCAAAGGAGCTGGCAGCCAGCAGACACCGAGTGCCTTCTTGTTGAGACAGGGTCCTGCTATGCACGTCAAGCTGGCCTTGAACTCACTATGGAGCCCAGGCCGACCTTAAACTCAAAGTGATCCTCCTGCCTCAGCCTCCTGAGAGCTGGCATCGCAGGTGTGTCCCGTCGTGCCCTGCTGAGCGTCTTTATGGACTTCAACCCCACACAGCAACCCAGCAACTGCAGGAACAGCTTTCCACCTAACGATGCAAATTTATCCAAAGGGAGAGGAGGGGAAGGGGAAGTAAACCGAATTAAGGTATGTTTGGTACATGTTCCAACTCCCTACAACGGAGGTAATCATTATGTACTGCAAACTTGAATAAAAAATGTTTAAAAATTTCTGGGTGTAGTGTCACATGCCTGCAATCTCAGCACTTGGGAGGCTGAGACAGGAGGAGTTCCCCAAGTTGAGGCCAGCCTGAACTACATAGTGGGACCCTGTCTCCCCCCAAAAAAATTAACAATTAAATACACACATGCACTTGATGTCTTATCAGTCATTCCTCTTCTGGTCATAAATTTTGCCAGAATAAATGATAAAGTCAGTCACCTCCAACATACCCAGGGCCCCAGGGGCAGAGATGCTTGAGTGTCGTTCACCTCATAGCCTTTCCAACAGTGCCCCCTTGGATTTGTGCAGTGTGCAGCCTGTACAACCTACATGTTGGTGGTCCTGAGTCATATAGTTTATGTAGAGCAGTAAAGAAAAGACAGAGGGAAAGGGGCTGGTAGTGTAGCTCACTAGTAGAGCACATGCTTGGCATGCATGAGGCCTTGGGTTCCATCCCCAGCACTGGAAAGGGGGAATAATGGGAGTGATTAGCTAACAGAAGATTAAAATGTCCATAATAAAAAGGAAAAGCGTGGGTCGCCCTTCGTCTTGGCACAACTGTCATTTATGACTTCCTCCTTCTGCCCACTGTCCTTGTCCTCTCTGTCCTTGACGGGTCCCTCATTCGGTCTCTCCCTGCTTGAGTCACCCAGTCTGTACAGGGTCCCCTCTTCCTCCAGCCCCCAGCTGCAGGGCGGGCTGCCAGGCTAGGGTGGGAGATGCCATCTGGTGGTGGGGTTCCTAAGCGGCCAGAGCAGGGACCCTGAGGTGCTGGAGCTACTGGGCTTCACCACTGCAGTGTGGACACGAGAATCAATCCAGGTAATGGGATTACATAAACTACACACACTGCGCTGGGCGTGGTGGCGGACACCTGTGATCCTAGCACTTGGGAGGCCGAGGCAGGAGGATCTCTGCAAGCTAGAGGCCAGCCTGAAGTACAGAGCAAGACCATCTGAAAAAAAAAAAAAGGAAAGACTAAACACACCCAAGAGCCCAAGCAAAACTGGGTGAACCTGAACAAAGCTGCAGACCGTAGCACGGTCATACCCAGCTGTGAAGCTGGACGCCAGGGTTTTGTTTCATTTTGTTTTTCTCGAGATGCACTATGGCTCTCACTGTGCAGCCCAGGCTGGCCTTGAACGACCAATCCTCCTGCTTCAGCCTCCTCCCGCTTGCTGGGATTACCAGAGCAAGCCAAAGCCACCATGCTCAGCTGTATTGTGGTTTTTAAGAATGTTTGGGGTGGGTGCTGAGTGAAGTGTGCATAAGACCGAGAAGTTTGTTTTCTTTCTTTCTTTCCCTTCCTTTCTTCCTTTCTTTCTCTCTTTCTTCGGGAGTGGGGGGTTGTGCTGTGGATGGAATCCAAGGCCTTATGCACAGTAACCAAGAGCTCAGTCCTGAGCTGGCCACATCCCCAACCCTCTCTGTTAGTTTGTTTTGAGGTGGGGTTTTTTGGTTTTGTTTTTTGTTTTGAGACAGGGTCTCACTGCAGAGTCCAGGCCGGCCTTCATAGCACAGGCTGGCCTGGAACTTGCAGCAATCCTCCTGCCTCAGCCTCCCAAGTGGAGCGATGAAATTACAGACACCCACCACCACGTCTGGCTCTGTGTTTGTTCTTACAAATGCATGTGAATCTATGATTCTCAATAAAAGTTTCAATGGAAAAAAAATGTGTTTCAAGTACCAAAGTGTCTTTGGGGCTACTCTTTCATGCTCCCACAGCACAGGCTTATAACACCCACCCCCAGCAGGCAGAACCCCCTCTAGGGCCTTGGGGCTTGGCCCAATGGCTGCCCCACCTGGGTGCCCCACGGAGGCTCCATTGACCAGTTAGCACCTGGACCCAGCCGGAAGCACCTGGGAAGCAGCAGGCCTGGTCCCAGCCCCAGTGCCCCTCTGTGAGTGAACCCCAGCAACCAGCAACGTCAGGAGACACTGTACCCACTTTACCCTGTGCAGACACCCTGAGATGAGCCCACCACAAGGCTTCTCAAGATGCTTTCCAAACAACCCACAAACCTCCCAGCCAGCCCCTTGCCTCTCTCCCTCCTGATCCTGCCCCTTGACTGGGCCTCACAGAATCCCAGCTGCCCAGGGCAGGAACTCCAAGGCCAGGATGGTGCCCCCAGGCCCCGCTCTTCTGAGTAGCAGGTGGGGGCCAGGTGCATCCCAGCATCTGGAAGCCCGGACCCTGCACAGCTGTCCAGGGACTCTGGGCTTTCAGGGAAGGAGGCTTCCTGTCTGGGCTTCACCCCCCAGGATGCAGGCCATCTGAGATGCCCGGGGCCCCTGTCTGCTGCTGAACCTCTAGAACCTCTCCTCCTCTTGCCATCTCTGAGGGAGCAGGACCCTAAACCCAGCAGGGTCTGAGGCAGCTAGAGGTTTGGGGGGGCGAGTGGGCTCAGGGTCCGGGCTTCCTTGGCCTCCCAAGAACGAGGAGTCCCCAGGGAAGGGGAAGGGAAGAGGACCCAGCAGCCCTTGAGGAGAACGCTCTGACTCTGACTCCTCCCCGTGACACCCCCTTTCTGGCTGTCCCAGAAGGAGCAGAAACCAGGCCAGAGCACCAGGGCTTTAGTGAGGGGACACACACCCCTCTTTCTGCTTGGGGTCCAAGAAAGGGGCCAAGCTGAAGTTAAACTGGGGTGGGTGGGTGGATGGGTGGAGTACGGTCAACCTCCTAGGTAAGGGGTCTCCCTCCGCAGCCAGCCCCACCTCTCTCTCCTTTCCCTTCTCCCTTCTCCCTCTCACCGGCTGGACTGCGGGCGTCCAGGGCTGGGGGCCACTGCCAGCCCCCTTAGCGGGAGGGAGTCCCTCTCAGGCACTTCCTGCTGCCCTCCCCAGGCCCCAGGGCTCTGCTCAGGGGGCCACAATCAGCCTCGCCCTGGCTGCCCCGACTCCCCGCCCTGGCTGCGGTTAGGTCTCCTTTTGAGTGCGTTTGCCCGTCACGTAAATCCCTGAAAAGCGCGGGGAGTGCGTAGGTAGAGGCAGAGGATAGTTCCAGCGAGGGGAGGGGTGCCCGGCAGTGGGGACGGACGGGCAGGGTCCGGGGCGGGGGTCGACGCACCCTCGTTCGCTGGCAGGGCTCTTGGGGAGGACCGAGTGCTGGTGACCCGGCCCTGAGGACCGGAGGGCGCGGCGCTGCCCATGGCGGGAGCAGCAGGGCGCGGCATGGACCGCATCGATTGCTGCTGCAGTGCAGACCGCGCGGCCAGCAGCGTCTCTGCGCGCAACTGTGCACGCCCGTGCCCGGCCGGGCTGTCGGGAACTCGGGCCGGGTGCGCTCGCTCCGCTTCCAGGAAACGCGCTCCCGAGTGAGGAGCGCAGGGCGCCTGCGGCCCGGACCGCCCTAGGGGGCGTGGGGCCGGGGAAGCCTCGGGGCGGGGCGCGGCGGGGTGGGGCGGGGCACAGCCTCGCCTCTTTCCCGGTACCCAGTGGGGAAGGCGGCTCCCCGCCAGGCCCAGGGGGAGGGAAGGTGGGGAGTCCCGCCTGCAGTCCCGCCCGCTCGGGCCCAGGTGGCCGGGGCGGGCCGAGGAGGGGCTGGTGAGCCTGGTCCCCACCGGGAAACCCCTCGGCCCGCGCCTGGCGGCATTTATTGAGCACCTATGCGGGGCAGGCGCCAGGTGCAGCTGCCCGGAGGCGGACAGACTTCTCCCTTCCAGCAAAGTGTTTCAGAGCCTGCCTATTTGTTTATTTATTTTTTTATAGACACTTTACTACTGGGCTTATAGGGTATGCATCCAAAAAAGTTGAAAGATAGGATGACGGTTGTTGCTTTTTATGTGTTTCTTTCCAGTGCCCGTGAGCTGTCACACTCAGATCCCACCTCGGACCTGGGCTCCGTGGCTGTGCCCCGGCTGGAGAAAACACTCCACCTATTGTGTTCAGATGATCCTGCCCAGCTGCCTTTTGGACGCTGGTCTCAGCCCTCAGCATAGGGTAGCCGCGGGCACAGGAAGGGTCTGGCCCAGGGACCTTGAGCCTCTCTGAGCCTCAGTTTCTCCTGCAGAATGGAAGAAGCGTGGCTGGCCCTGCGGGTAGCCTGGCCCTGCCGCCAGCTGGGCACAGGCTCAGTGAGGAATAGGCAGCCCAGACTGTATGGCTAAGTGATTAGGGGCCCTCCCTGGAGGGCCAGGCGGGGTTCTGCAATGCTTTGTGCAGATTCTGAGAAAAAACCCCAAAAGAACCCATTTGCTGTGGCGAAGGACAGGATTCCACATCACACAAGTGAGGGGCTGCAGAGGGGAAAGGCTCATGGAGGACTTATTGAGAGAAGAGTGAGGAACCAAAGAAGTCAGTCAGTCAACAAACATTAGCTGAGCAAGGATTCTGGGCAGGGTGCCGCTCTAGGCAGTGGGCAGCCAGCGGCTCACTCAGCCCTGGTCCTTTACGCGGAAGGGCTCCCTGTCAGAAGCAAGCAGCCTTGTCTCCTGGGAGCACTTGGGCCTTTGGGAAGGGGCAGGACAGGCCCAGGCTCAGAGCCAGGAGGCCACCCCCTGAGGTGTGGTCCCCCTGGGCGGAGAGTGACTCAGGCCCCGCCCAGCCTCCTGCTGCCTGGGTTTGGTTTGTTTAAGAACAAATTAGTCACGGAGCAGGCAGCTTTCCCGAAAATAAAATGAGAATCCCCAGGAAACAGGGAAAATTAAAGGCAGGTGGTGAGTCAGCACGTGCCGCCCCCAGGGCCCCACTTTCCAAGCCTGGTCCTCCGCCCCTGTCCTCCTTGCTGGGTTTCCCTCTCTTCCTTCCCCTCCGGTCCTCTCCAGACTGTTCACCTGCCCTCCTGGCACAGCCCTCCTCTCCCTCCTCCATCCTTCCTTTGGTGTTGATCCTGCACCTGCTGGCTCCAGGCTCCTGCAGGAAGAAAGGAGGCAGAGAAAGCTGCCCCCCAGAACCCCTCCTCATTGGGAAGGGGCCCTTGAAACTTAAGGGGTACAAGGAGCAGATGGCAGTCAGTGCCCTGACCCTGGCCCCCACCCTGGGACAGTGCCAGAGCCCTCAAGGTGTTCTGTCTGCGCCCTCTGGGCCGAGCCCAGGCCCAGAGCCCATTGCCCTCCAGCCAGAGCTTAAGGGCAGTGGGGCTGGGGGATGTTTGGGTTGGAAGGACAAGCTCTGGGGTCCCCTTGCTCCTGCCTCCCTAAATCCCCCCATCCCTGGGTCAACAAGTGAGGGACACAGTGTAGGGACCGAGGCCCCTGGAAACTCGGCCTCTCTGGGCCCCCTGGCCAGAGTAGGTGAGACCTCTGCTCCCAGCAGGACAAGTCTCTGCAGGGCCGGAGCCCCTTAGTGCAAGGGCCCAGCCTTTCCAGTGCCCTAGTCCATCCCCCAGCTGGAAGCCTTGCTCTTATGGTTCCCCCAGGGGCTCTGCACCTCCTAGACCCCTCAGGAGCCAGGAGAGGCCTGGTCACAGGCGGGCTGGGGTCTCTTGTCTCTCCAGCCACTGTCCAATCTCCATCTGCAGCTCTCCATGAATAATTTAGTTGTTCGAATTACAGTAAAGAGCTTCTCAGTCTCCCTTCCCAAATCGTTAAGAGCTGATACCAGGCGTCTTGGTTCCTTCTGAGGAAAGTCCCTTTCCCAGTGAAACTGAGCCTTGTGGGTGGGGATACCCCCCCCCTGCCCCAATCATTAACCAATATCTGACAGTAACAGGCAATTGACTTTTTAAAAAATCTTGGCTATAAAAAAATGGATTGACCCATTAGCTGCCAGTTCTTGGGAGCAGAAAAGTGTAGCCCCACTACAGGTGGGGTAGGGGGGCTGCCCTAGAGACAGCTCCAGGTGCTGATGGGGATCCCAAGTCTCGACTGTAGGTCTCTGGGGGGTTGGGGACACAGGAAGGAACTCGCAGAGCCTGGTGGAGCAGTGAGGGGTGTGATGCTAGCTGGATGGTATGTGTGTGCATTGTGTGGGTGTGCATGTGCCAAAGCGTGCATGGGTGTGCAGGAGTGTACATGCATGTGTGCATGTGTGTGTGTGCACATGCATGTTTACAGGCACCCCTGCATGGCACAGCTGGGCTGTGTGGGTGGGGACCAGGCCGGCCCAGGCTCAGGGACAACTGTACCCTTCATGTTTTCAAAGCTGGGAAAGTTGGGGTGGAGAGTCTGGGTGGGGCTGGTTTGGGCCTCCCAGTCAGGTGATTTGCGGGCAGGGAGAGGAGGGGCTTTAAGAAGTTTGGAGAGAGGGAGGGACTGAGAGAAAGGTTACGGGTGGGGACTTTGGCTGGAAGAGTCCATGAATAGCAGGGCAGTAGCCAGGCCCTGGGGGTTCTGGGTCCCTGGAGCCAAGGGTGGTAGGAGGTGGGGCCTGCTCAGGGGAGCCCAGGGGTGAGTTAGCTGTGGTGCCTGAGGGAGGGGTTGGGAGCTGGGGTCAGAGACCCAGCCCTGCAGAATGAGGGCCCCCACAGCCCAGACTGGCAGGATGGGAGGGTGGGAGGGTGGGGGCTGACCCCCAGAGCGCGGGGGGGGGGGGGCAGCAGGAGGTGCAATCTGCAGAGAGGCTGGCTGCCAGCAAGCACCCCTGGCCAGGGACAGGCGTGTGCTCCACGTGGCCTGCTCCTGCCCCAGCCACGGGACCTGCTGTCCACCCTCCCAGCAGGGGCCCCCTAGGGAAGAGACCCCCGATACCTGTGCAGATACCACACAGGTGAGGCCTGAGAGGGAGGAGTGCAGATCTTCATCCTCCAAGCTCCACCCCACCCTACCTGTTTCTAGAGTTATTGTCCCGGACATCCCAGGGGCAGCTGCCCACCTCTGGATTTGCACATCTGGGTGGGATGAGGAAGGACCCAGCTGTCTGCCTTACAGTGGAGAAGCTGCCTGCTGCCTGCTCTGAGCCGTAGGCATCACCCCACCCCAGGGCTACCCAGAGGTACACCAGACTCCAATTTCCCCAGCGAGACAGGGTGGCCAGTGCCGGTGTCCCCTCAGAGCTTCCAGCGGTCCAGCCTCCACAGGAGCCCTGCCAAAATACTCATCCCTCTTGGCAGCATCTCCCAGGATCATGTGGGGGCCACCTGTGACCCTGGCACCCCAGATCGGCTGCATCAGCACCACCCACTTGTGCTGCCAGAGCCAAAGTAGAGAGAACACCCAGTGGCCTGGGCTGGGGCTTTAGGGACGGCAGCCCTGGTAACCTCCTCTCCCCACCAACCCAGCTCACCTTGGTCCTGGCAAAGAGGAAGGGGCCGGCAATCCCCACAGAAGAAGGGAGGGAGTTGCCTGATTTCCTTGGACGGGAGGGTGCATCCTGGTTTCCCAGCCTCCAGCCCCATCTGCAGCTCCTTGTGTCCCGGGACACACAGAGAGGGACTCATCGGTTCCTCCTGTGTCCCCACCTGTCTTGAGTGGGAGGTATTCAGGTGGCTCCTGGCTGATGGCAACCGAGCAGAGCCTACCTGCCTGCAGCTTGTCCTCCGGGTGGGAATGACAGGGGCCTTCTCTGGTGTCAAGACGGAGTGGCCTTTACAGCCCCCCACCTCTGCTCCTGCAGGTACTCTGCCAAAGCCGGGAAAGTTCCACTCTCTCTCTCCTGAGAGCCTTCCAACATGCCTCTCCTAGGCTGGGCCCAGCAGGCTTTCTCAGAAAAGGGCCAGGTGAGAGCCAGGCATGGGATTGCACCTGGAATCCCAGCACCTGGGAGCTGAAGCAGGAGGACTGCAAGTTTGAGTGCAGCTACTTAGCCAGACTCTGTCTCAAATTTTAAAAATTAAAAAATGGCTGAGCTGTAACTAAATAGGAAGGTCCTGGGTTCGTTCTCCACTACTACAGAAGGTGGCAGGGGGAGGGTGGTAAATTTTTTTAAAATTTTTTTATTTCTGTCTTAGAACTTCTGGAGGTCAAACAAAGAAAATATACAAAACTCAAGTGCAAGGTCCCGATCCCTGGTACCAAAACAAAAACAAAAACCTCTGGGCCGGGGATTTAGCTCAGTAGTTCTGCCGCCTGCCTTGAATGCATAAGGACCCCAGTTTGATCCCCGGTACAAAAAACGAAACAAAACAAAACAACAAAAAAACCCCTCAAAGCACTATGAAGTCTTGAAATAAAGAATCTGAAGTAAAAGTCAAGCAAGATAATCCACAGTGTTTTTAGGGGAGTAGTTTTAGGGTTTTATTTTTTGTTTTGTTTTTTTTGAGACAGGGTTTCACTATAGAGCCCAGGCTGGCCTCAAACTCTCATCAGTCCTCCTGCCTCAGCCTTCCAAGTGCTGAGTTTACAGGCATGCACCACCACTGCCGGTTAAAAAGTCTCAAGTTCCAAAACATTAATAATCCGTTCTCTAACATGAGATGGAAAACTGTGATCAACAGGATGCACATGAATTTTTGTCAAATTAATAAAGTAAATGGCTTCACTAAAAGATGTCACCAACATCTCTGTCAGTGGTAACCACAGGGGAGCCGCTGGTTATAACTGTGTTGTCCATGTTGTCTGTGCTGTAATTGTTACCCCAGGATTGTCCATGCCACTGGTTCTACCGATTTTGTCACTTGCCAACCCTGTCTGCTGTCCCTCCCTCTAAACTGTCCTCCTGCAACCCATTGCCGCGGTTCTTTGGTTCCCACCAGCTCTGCCATTCCATTCCCCGATAACTGGAGGGGATTCAGGAGGACATTTCAAATATTCCTGGTATTCTTTGTCATCTTTTCTGACTGTTTGCAAACATCTCTTCAAAACTTGGAATAACCTTAAAATTGTCAATCTTCCCAGGGGCTGTGTCCAGCTCTGGCTGAGCTCACAACTGAGTCTCCGGTCTCTAGTGAGAGAGCCGCCCCAGCTTGTACACAAGGATGCCTGTGCCAATAAAGCTTTATTTATGGATGCCGAAGCTGGGATGTCACACATTTTTCATGTGTCATGAAATATTCTTTTCCTTCTGATCTGTTTCCCAACCATTTAAAATGTAAAAATCATTCTCTCCGGGCGGAGCTGGCCCAGGCAGGAGGCAGGGTCCGGGCTGCAGGCTGCAGTGCCCCGCCTGGCCCAGGCCACCCAGGCTGCAAAGCATCCTGCCCCTGCCCCTGAGCGCAGCATGAAGGATGTGCTGCACACCCTCCAGTGCCTCTCTCCTGGTAGGCGGCCTGGCCCAGGGCCTGGTGCACAGTAGGTTCATGGTAACCGTTGAGACGCGTCCTGTGGAGACTCATAGCACCCAGGCAAGGCACAGCTACCATCCCCAATTTATTTGTAGGGAGAGGAGGAGCCCTGGGAATTGAACCCAAGGCCTTCACACTGAGCTACATCCCCAGGGATTTTTTTTTTTTCATTAAGCTTATTGGTACATTTTAGGGATACAATACGGTTACATTCATCATTGGGATCTTATACCTTTACATGACGTATCTTGGTTCTTATTTTTCCTCCATTCCCCTCCCAGCGATTTTTAAATTTTTTATTTTGACCAGGCATGGTGGCACATGGCTGTAACCCCAGCACATGGGAAGCTAAGGCAGGAGGATTGCTGCGAGTTCCAGGCCAGCCTGGGCTACATAGTAAGTTGAAGGCCAGCCTGAACTACACAGAGAGACCTTAAATTTTGAGACAGTGTCTTGCTATGTGGCTGAGTTACCCAGAATGGGCTTGAACTTGCAATCCTCTGGCCTCAGCCTCCCAGAGCACTGGAGTTACAGCTGTGGACCACCAAACTTGGCTGAGCCCCATTTTATAGATGAGGTCATGGAACCCCAGAGAGGCCAAGGGACTTGCCCACGGTCACCCAGCTAGCTGAGGCAGAACAGGAACTGAGCCTGCGCACTGCTTCCAGGGTACTAGGCCTCCTGGGGAGGTAACCAGGGCCAGAGCAACTCGGACTGCCTCCGTCCTTCTAATCTGCTCACTCCGTGCTGACGTGGCTCCTGTGGACCAGAGTTCTCCGTGGTTCTTTTCCAGGGCAAGATCAGGTCCCCAGGGCTCTGGTTCTGCTTTCTCCACAGCCCCGGATCCAGGATGGGACTGATTCTGGATCCCCCGTTGGGCAGCGACACACCCCTCCCCCAGCTTTTGTCCAAGCCAAGAACCACTCTTTGTGTCCTTCTGTGTCCCTCCTCTGTGGACTCGATGTCCCCGCTGACCACGGCCTCGGTTCAGCCCCACCCGCTCAGCCACAGCCCGGCCCTCTGTCCGGCATTGTGTCCCCACATGTCTGAGGGGGACCCTAACCCTGACACCCTCCCACTCCCAGGGTCAGCCTGGGAACTGGGTGCTCCTGGGCGGCCAGGTCGAATGGATGCACAGGTGGCCAGCTGTGGTCTGCCTTCCCATGGTGGGGTCGGGGCAGCCTCTCCTTTGGACTTGTAGGCAGTGACCCGGGCCCAGAGTGGTCACTGCTACTCTCTGCTCCCTTCCACTCTTTCCCACAGAGCCTCCTGGCTTCAGGGATTCCCATCACCTCGGCCAGAGTTCATCGGAAGTCCCCTCTGCCCCCTTCCCTGTCCTGTCCCCTGGAGGCAGGCAGGCGAGGAGGAAGAGACCGGTTCCTCACAGAGCTGGAGAAGGAAGATAGTGTGTGGGGGTCCTCTTGAGGGTTGGGTGGGGTGCAGGAGGTCAGCATAGGGGTGCCACAGGGGAGAACCGTGCGGAGACATCGAAGTCTTGGGGGCAGTAAGCTGAGCGGGCCCACATCAGCAGCCAGCCACTGTCACCCTTGGCTCAGCTGGGCCGGGGGTTCAGAGGAGGAGGCAGGCAGAGGAGTTGGTTCTGCGGAACCAGATGTTCCTCTCCTCTGCCCCCTCCCTCCTCCTGGTGACAGCAGCCAGAGAAAGCTGGGCTTACGGCCGGCCAGGGCAGAAGTGGCCCTCTGGTGTCAGTCCTGTCCTGAGCCATCTCCCTGCTGTCCCGGGAAGATGGGGACAGGATCCCCAGGCCAGGGGCAGGGGCAGCGTTAGACACTTGAGAATTGAGGAAGGGAAAAAGGAAGGAGGGAGAGGGCAGATGGAAGGAGGAGGGGAGGGGAAGGGAGAAGAAAAGGGAGAAGAAAAAGGGAGAGAGGGGAGAGGAGAGAAGCGGCCCATGAATATCCTCCTGAAATTTCCCAAATCCTTCCGTGTCTATTCGCTTCTTTCCTTGCTCTTTGGTGGTATTGTTCTCCCTCGCACCAGTGCTCATTTATCTCCTTGCAGTCTCCCTGGCCTGGCCCCAGGTCCAGCTGGGATTGGCAGCCCTGTGCCCGCAAGCCCGTTGCCTTGACAACAGCCCTTTGTTAGGCACCAGCATCTGAAAATGTCAAACCATTTCCAGTGGGTCAGACCCAGTTCCCGCCCCTTCTTCCCCTTCTCCTTTTTCAATTCCAGTTGCTGCTGCCCAAGTCACAAACTTCCTCTGTCTCCATGGGGACAGAGGAGGGCTGTCTCTCTTTTTCCATCCCAAACATCTGTCTCCATAAACAGTTGTGTGCTCACGACGCCCCTCCTTCTGGCTGAGGCCTGGGGAGGAAGTGCTTTGTTTATTTAGAGGGGTTGGTTTCCTCACTAGCTCCTCTTGGGGTTGGCCCCAGGGCTGGATGGCTGCAGCCCTGGATGCTGGGAGCCCTGGGCATGTGGCCAGCACTTTTGCTCCACTGGGGCAGCTTTCCACTCAGGCATCGGTAACCTCGGCTCTGCTTTGCTAGCTGGTTGCCTTATGTAGGTTATTTAACCTCTCTGAATTTGTTTCCCCTCGATGAAGCAGGGATTCTCACAGAGCTGTCAGGCAGGTATTGAGATCATCAGAGCTCAGGAACCTTCAGGAGGCCCCCATATCAAAAGGCTCTGGCAGTAGTCGACGCTCCCTCCCAGTGAGTGTCTGGGTGAGACGCTACTTTCAGTGGGGACCGGATTCCACCCCAGAGACAGCCAAGCCCATTTGGACCTCAGCGTTTTCGGTTTGCCGGCTGAGGATCCTGGGAGAAGCGACCTTCGACCCAGCTTGAAGGGTCTTTGATTATTTCCAGGAAAAGGGTGGGGTGAGCTGAGAAGCTAGCAGGGTTTCGCTGGAAGGCAGGGCTGGGAAGGCACAAAGTACAGGTCAGGCTCAAGGATGGGGAGTTTGTGGCTCAGCCCTATGGTCACAAGCTGGGGGAATCGCTGCTGAACCACCACAGGATTGGCCCAGCCCCAGCCTCATTGAGGTCACCACAGGAGCCTGGCCTGGCTCACTGGACCCAGGTGACAGTGACACTCCCCAGGGCCTGCCCATGTCTACATCCATTCCAAATCCAGCACCCTTTCTGTGTCTACAATTCTCCATGTGGATCAAGGAGAGAGATCAATTACCCTGTTTCCAGATGGTCAAAGAAGAGCCTTATACACACCCGTTAGCCTCCAAATGAGCTTTGGCTCTGGGGCAGAAGGAATCTACCCCACATCTGGGCGTTGTGGTGCACACCTGTCATCCCAGCACTCTGGAAGGCTGAGGCAGGAGGATTCCAAGTTGTCTCCCAGCCTGGGCAATTTAGACACTTAGAGAGACTCTGTCTCAAAAAACTAAATTTTAAAAGGGCTGGGGAATGTAGCTCAGTGCAAAGACCCTGGGTTCAATCCCCAGCACCCATCCCACGAGAATTCACCTTGTGAATTTGAAGCCAGTTCCTGGCTAACCTCGGGTGGCTCGTCTTTCTGAGACTTGGTTGGATCATCTTGAAATGGATAGCAGGGTACAGTAATTGTCCCCACCAGAGGGGACACTGACAAAGGGCTTAGGGGAAGCCCAGCGAGTGGCTCTGGAAGCTCGGTAACAGCCTTTGCCCCACAGGAGCAGGGCATACAGGGCCTGGGTCTCAGTGCAGCTTCCCGGAAGGCGCAGCAGAACAAGGGCAGCATCGACTAGCCAGGCTTCAGGGGCCAAGAGCCAGCTTCTGTCTGAAGCGGAAGCTCAGGGCTGTCCTCTGCCCCAGCACCCTCTCCATCTGCCTCAGTCTCCTGACTAGGACTCAGCTGGCACCTGTGCGGACCCACAGCAGTGGGGTGGGGGCCCACCCTCCAAATTATTCGGAGCCACCCTCCCTCCACCTGTCCCCAGGTCCTCACTAACGGAGAGCTTGGCAGGGTTTGCTGAGTGGGGACTGGGAAGTGGTAAGTGGACTGTCCCTGGGAGGCAGGGGCTGAGCCGCGTGCGAGTCGATACCCCGTTGTTCACGGACTCGACTTCTCATCACAGAGAGAAAGATACACTGAGAATGTCAAGGTGACAGCAGAGCATCAGGCCCCAAGAATGGGGTCCTTCTTTAGCGTGGGGCTCCGTGTGACAGCCCTGCCCCTGAGTATCTTCTGCTCTCTCCTGGTGTCTTCCAAGAGACCAAATAAACTGAATCTGAGGACAGAGGCTGGGGGAAAGAGGGCCTCTGTCCACCGTTTCCCATGCCCCTAGTCAGAGGCTTGCCCTAGTCAGCAGTCCCTTTGCATAGTGGGCTCTGCAGCAGCAGGGAAACCCCAGGCCAGGTGTGGCCAGGTGTGGCCGGGTAGAGCCCCACAGAGCTGCCTCAGATGGGTAAGGCCAGTGGTGTCTGAGGTAGCTCATGACAGGTGTCAGATACAAGGTGCCCTCTTGTATTGCGAAATACAATGCTTCTGCTGGTGTTTCAAAAGCAGTGCTTTGGGTTTTATGGAACACACGGAAGTGTTTCAGGGTAAAGAGGCATTGTGCCTGTGACTTACACTCCAGTGTCTAAGGGGAGAAAGATGGGGAGAGAGAGAAAAAAAGTAACGTAAGTGTGGTCAGATGGTCACATCCGGGGAATCTGGGTGAAGGATATACAGGAATTCTTTGTAGTATTTTTGCAACTTTTCTGTAAGCCTGAGTTTTTTTTTTTTTTAAATAAAAGGTCAGAATTTCTTGTTTGGGTTTTTTTTTTTTTAAGCATATGATACAATTATTATTCTGGGGGAGAAATGCCCACGCAGAGCCGGGCGTGCTGGCTGGCTGGGTGGGTGCCTCTTGGTGGTTCCAGGTCTCTCAGGAGGGATCTCAACCTCAAGAGAGAGGGGAGGGACACCACAGTGCCAGTATTCCCTCCTGCCACCATCAGGCTCCAGTTTTTCACCCCTGTGGCCAGTCTTTCCCTTTGGGGGGCCGGTGACTCAGGCATGGGTTCCATGTGGCAGGAAGTGGGCACAGTGACTCACGAAGTGGCTTGCATCCTCCCGCTAGAGGCTGGGATAGTGGCTGAGGCCCCAGAAGGCCCCGAGGAGAAGGGGTTCTGCACCCACATTAATGGACAGAGGTGCTGCTCTTGGGGCTCCTCTGCAACTGAGGGCTCTTCTTCACCTCTTGGCTGGTGGAATCTGCCCTCTGCCAGCTCTGCCCACTGCCTGCGGAGTTTTCTGGTCACTTGTGGGCATGGGCATGGCGCTGGACGTGCCTTAAGAATTCCTCACTGTCTGCAGAGCTGGCAATGGTTTCCAAGGCCTCTGACCCTGCTGGCTGCCTCCTGTGCACCGCCACAGGGCCATGTTGGCACTCAGCGGGTGACGCCCTTGTGCCAGCTCCCTGGGGCCGGCACTTCCAGCCTGCGCATGTGCCCACTGCCGGGCTCTTCCGGCTTGCCTTGCGGATGGGTCGGCGCTCCGGATTTGTCAATGATCTGGCCACATTTGGAATAGTCAGTGCATGACACTATGGTGAGGACCGGACTACATCCTTCCTCCAACGTGGCCTGACCTTTCCAGCTTTTCTTCTCTGGACTCCCAGAGCCCTTAGGGCTGGGGATGCTCTGTGTGTAGTTAAGACACGCGAGCTATACCCTCCCTCTCTCATTTACCCTCTGACAGAGAGGGACAGTGAGGCTCAGGGAGGCCAAAGAGCTTGCCCAAGGCCACGCAGCTCTGAGTGGTGAACCCGGGGTTTGAACTCAGGGTCAATTTTTCATGTGTTTATTTGCTATTTCTACTTCTTTGTCTGAGAAATGTCTGTTCATTTCAGATGCCCATTTTTGGATTGGGTCTTTAAATTTGGAAGGTCTGATTTTTTTAAGTTCTTTATATATTCTAGATAGTAGACCTTTGTCTGAGGAGCACCTGGTAAAACATTTTTCTCACGTTGTGGGTTGTCTCTTCACTCTGTTGGTGGTTTCTCTTTCAATGTGGAAGCTTTTTAATAAGATGAGATCCCAGTTGTTGATTCTTTGTGCTAGTTCATGTGCAACTGAGGTTTTGTTTATAAAGTCTTTTCCTACACCAGTGTCTTCAAAAGTTCTACCTAACCTATCTTCTAGCCAATTTAATGTTTCTGTTTTAATATTCAGATCTTAGATCCATTTCGATTTTAGTTTAGTGCATGGTGAGAGATATAGGTCTAGTTTTAATCTTTGGCAAGTTGAAACCCAGTTTTTCTGGCACCATTTATTAAAGAGGCTATCTTTCCTCCAGGAAAGGTGTTTGGCTCCTTTGTTAAAGATGAGGTGGCTGGGTGTGTCTGGAGTTGTTTCTGCATCTTCTAATGTGTTCCACTGATCCTCGGGTTTGTTTCTTTGCCAGTACCATGCTGTTTTTATCACAGTAGCTTTGTAGTATAGTTTCAAGGTGGGGATTGTGATACCCCCTGCCATGTCTCTGTTACCTAGAATTGCTTTTGTTATTCTAGGTTCCAAGTAAATTTTTGGATTGTTCCAAATACTTTTTAATTATCAATTTATTTTGTTTTTACTTGAATCTACTTTCTCTTCTCATCTGCCATCTCTAATTATAAGTCTTCAGTCTTTTGTTCTTTTCTTCTTGGATAATGAGAGTACAATCTCTAGGAGCCCTTGACCCAGGATATAAATGAAGACAAGTTATACTGTCTTTCTAAAAAAGGCTCAGAAGGGCTGGGGTTGTAGCTCAGCTGCACCGCACCTGCCTGGCAAGCGTAAGGTTCTGAGTTCAATCCACAGTACTATCATGGTCACTGGGAAAGTGGCCACTGCTGGGCAGCAGGGGACTATGTGCTCACCGGCGCCCGCCAGTGTTGCCCACCAGCGGTTCGGTTCTCGCAGGTTAAATCATCCAAGCCTCCCTGCCCTTGTGCCACAGACGTAATGCACACTCGAAAACGCCCTGCATCCCGTGGTCTCTGTTTGTCGGATTGTATATTTAACCCTGTTCAATTTCACCTGTGTTGTTCTAGCCCAAGGATGGCGAACCTTTTAGAACTTTCAATGATGCAAACAGTCCTCTGTAACACACATGCCATAGGTTCACCACCACTGTATCTATCCTGTCATCATTTTTGGAGTTATTTTCCAGGTTTATTTGTTTGGGGGTTTTTTTGGTACCAGGGATCGAACTTTCCAGCTTTGTTTATCTAAAAATCTGATCAAGCCAGGCATGGTGGCAAACGCCTGTAGTTCCAGCACTCTGGAGGCTGAGGCAGGAGGATTGCAGTGAGTTCGAGGCCAGCCTGGGCTACATAGTGAGTTCAAGTCCAGCTTGAACTACATAGTGAGACCTAGTCTCAAAAATAAATAAATGAGGGCCTGAGATTTAGCTCAGTGGTTCTGCCACCTGCCTCGAAAGCACAAGGTCCCAAGTTTGATCCCCGGTACCAAAAAAAGAAAAAGAAAAAGAAAAAAAGCAAGAAATAATAAAAATCTGATAACTTTTGTGGTCTTTGTTCAAATTCATTGACAAAAATGTTGAACAATACTTGGTCAGAGCCCTGGGGTACACTTCTAAAGATGTATTTCCACATGGGCATTGTTTACTTTTCCATAGCCTTAGTTTTGTTTGTAGTAAATCTATTTGCTGTAATCTGATTGCTTTCTAGGCTACTTTTTCATGTCTTGCACAATGCTATCACAGGAAGTCAAATGTTTTGATAGAATGAAGCCATTTTATTATATCCAAAGCATATCTATGATCTAACAATTCCATCAAAGAGGAAAAGACTTACTTTGGCCCAAGTTGCTAATAGTAAGCTTACATAGAAAGAAAGAAAGAAAGAAAGAAAGAAAGAAAGAAAGAAAGAAAGAAAGAAAGACAGACTTGGAGAAAAGGGTAGCTTATATTTCTATATTCATTGTATTAAAATTTTAAAATAGAAGCTGAGCATGGTGGTACATGCTTATAATCCCAACACTTGGGAGGTTGAGCCAGGAGGATCATGAGTTTAAAGGGGGCCTGGGGCTGGGGATTTAGCTCAGTGTTTCCTCCACCTTCCTCAAAAGTGCAAGGTCCCAAGTTCGATCCCCAGTACCAAAAAAAAAAAAAAGTGTGCTAAAGTGGGCCTGGGCCAGTAAGACCTGACTCAAAGCAAAGCAAAACCTCCAAAATGCAGATAAATGAGTGTGTGTGGCTAAGAATAGAAACCAAGGCCTCATACAGGGCAAGCAAATGCTCTGTCACTGAACTCTACCCTTAGCCTTGAAAAATAATTTAAGTATTCTAAATCTCTGCAGAAATTTAAACATTTTGGTATAGATTTCTGGAAGTATCTAAAAATAAATCTAAAACTACATACCCCAAGTGAATAAAAATGTACTGAGCCGTCAGTTCTCTTTGGCTTCCTGCTTTGCTTCACTTGCTCACATTTTGTGAACGTCTTCACGGGGACAGATGCACGGCCCCTTGCATGGCCTTTATCAGCTGTGGACTGTTCCACCCTTAGACACATCCTCGTCCACTCTACTGCTGCCTCTGTGCACACCGGTAGAGTGCTTGTGACCAAGCTCAGGTGCCTAGTCTCTCTTTTCTCCTTCCCCTAGACACTAGGGTGCTTCTCACCTATGCTTCTCTGGAAACATATTTCTACTGTAATAATCATGTATAATAATAATTATAATAATAATGTAATAATAATGTCCTGTCATTATGTCCCTGCTTGTCCACACCCCCAAATGAACAAAATAGATTTAAAATAAATGAACAACTACAGGTTAGGTGTGGTGACACATGCCTGTAATCCCAGCATTTGGGAGGCTGAGGCAGGAGGATCACCTTGAGTTCAAGGCCAGCCTGGACTACATAGCTAGACCTTGTCTCAAAAAAAAAAAGACTTAAAGAAAAAATATTAAAACTAGCACAACAGGGCCGACGATTTACCTCAGTGGTTTCGCCACCTGCTGCCCAAGCGCAAAGACCTGAGTTCAATCCCCGGTACCAAAAAAAAAAAAAACCTAGCACAACAAAAATATTTCATCCCTCCTGGCATCATGGCATATGCCTGTTATTCCAGCAGCACTGGAGAAGCTGAGGCAGGAGGATTGCCAAGAATTCAAGGCCAGCCTAGGCTACATAATGAGACCCTGTCTCAAAAACAAAAACAAAAAACTCTACATACCCAAAATGCATAAAAATGCAATCAGCCGTCAGTTCTCTAGCATGGTAGCTGCACTTCGAGACAATCCATGAAAATCTATTGACTAAGGGCATGAATAAATGAATTTGCTTAATGACTCATTACCAAGACTTACCTGGTGATTAACATTTACACACTGGTTTCCAGGTTCCTGAGAGTCTGCCCCACACCTTCCTATTCCTCTCCGATGTCAGGGTGACTGGCAGGGCACAGCTCACAGGCCTCAGGCCGTGGGAGGCCTCCTCCAGTCCCACCGTGAAGGAGATGTCTGCCTGCGCCTGCCCCTCCCAACCCAGCCCCATGCTCTCCGCCCTCCTAGGCCTCCTCTGCCCAGGACTTTGAGGGTCTGCGTCACCTGGAGAGGCTGTTCAGAGAAGTGTCAGGAACCCAGCCACCTGGACTTGGTCCTTCATGGGAACACCCCACAGCCCCTGCTCTGCTGGTCAGAGGAAACTGACAGACTTTGAGGCAGTCCAGTACATAGTAGGTATATAGTAGTAGTATAGAGTAACCTGATAAAGGCACACCTGTAATCCTAGGTACTTGGAACGTTAAGGCAGGAAAATTCCAAGTTTGTGCAAATTAGTGAGGCCCTGTTTCAAATTTCAGAAGAGATTGGGGCTGGGGATTTAGCTCAGTGGTTCCGTCGCCTGCCTTGCAAGCGGAAGGACCAGAGTTCGATCCCCAGTACCAAGAAAAAAAAAAAAAATCAGAAAAGATGTTTAAGGGCTGGGGATCTACCTCAGCGATAGAGCTGTTGCATAGTGGTATGCTCAAAGCCCTGGGTTCAATTCCCCAGCACTGAAGAACCAACCAACAAACAAGGGACTTCATTTTCTTTTTGGTACTGGGGATGGAACTCAGGTCCTTAGCTTTAGAGGCAGGTGGTGGAATCACTGAGCTAAATCCCTGGCCCTGGAGTTCATTTTCTTTCCTTTCGTCTTCTGTCATCTCACCTGAGGACTGGCTCTGCCCTTGGCTCATTCTTCTAGCCTTGCTCACACCTGGAAAGTCATTTTTGTTTCAGGAGTTTTATTAGGAGCTGGTACTCAGGCATCCAGTTGTCCACTTCAGCCCCAGGATTGCAGCCCTTCTGGCTGAGGCCCTCTGTCCCCGTCTCGGCCCTCTTCATCCTTTGGAAATAGGAGCTGAGCCCCTGCAGAGTTGCCACCCAGCAGCCTCTCTTCTTCTGGAACTCTTCTGCAATTCCAGTGTCTCAGTTGTGAATTTTTTTCCCCAGTTCGCCATTCCCATTTTCCCTCTGAGAACTTATAGCTGTTTGGGTTTTTTTGGTTTGTTTTTGTTTTGCTTTGTTTTGCCAGAATTCCCTGGCCTTTATGGAAAAATTTCCCCTAAAGCCTAAGGTGCCCATGTGACAATTTCCAGTGCCTCCTTCCTGAGCGATGAAGGCCACAGGGAATGGCCTACGTGAAAGATGTCCCCACAGTAGAAGCCCTTTCTGGGAGTCAGACGGCGGAATGTTGCTGGAATGGAGACCAAGCAGCAGGACACCAGAGCTGATAAGGCCTCCTCAGCAGGACAGTGGCTGAAACCCACCAAACTGGGGTCTGATCCTGAAACCCAATTCAAGATTAATTAACCATGTTATGCCTGCCCCTCTGAAGGCTCCCTTTCTAATGCATGATGCACAATCCCGTATCCACTGAGCTAGGAATCAGAGATAGAGGAGAGAGAAGATGAAGGGGATTTGATCACACCCAAAGATTTAGGATTCAGGATTCAGCCACCAAAGTCATGAACCTATTGCCAAAGAGTTTTAGGATTTAGAGAAAGGCATGGTGGTGCACTCCTGTAATCCTAGTTCTCTGGGAGGCTGAGGCAGGAGGATTAAAAGTTTGAGATCAGGCTTGGCAATTTAAAGAATTTTAGGATTTGGGGCTGAAAAGTTTATGATCTAGGGCAGGGGATTTAGCTCAGTGGTTCCGGCGCCTGCCTTGCAAGCCCAAGGTCCCAAGTTCGATCCCAGTACCAAAAAAAAAAAGTTTATGATCAAATGATCTAACCCAACACGAAGAACAAAACATAAGGATGCAGGAGGGGAAGACTTGGGCTAGGGTTTTCTGTTCTTAAGAAATTTAAGGCACTGTACTATATATAATCTTATTGCTTGATCATGGTTTTGTCCCACCTCATGCCCACCTTGTGATTTTCCATTGGGTCTTATAGTTTTGTCCCACTTTGTACCTGCTTCACCTCATGGTTTTGCCCCCATAAAACACCTTTGAGAACCAAGGTGGGTGGGCAACCCACTTTCTGGTCCCCCTTCTGTCTCTCTTAGACAAAAGCTATCTTTCTCTCAACAAATTCTTCCTACTTTTAAAAAAGAAAAGAAATTTAAGGCATGGATTAGGGATGTAGCTCTGTGGCACTGTGCCTGCCTGGCAAGCACAAGGTCCTGAGTTCAATCCCCGCTGGTGATCAGGGCATGGTGGTGCACACCTATAATCCCAGCATTCAGGAAGCTGAGGTAGGAGAATCACCATGAGTTCAAGGCCAGCCTGGGCTGCATAGTGAGTTCGAGGCCAGTCTGAACTGCACAATGAGACCCTGTCTCAAAAAAAAGGAAAGAGAGAAATTTAAAATTGTGTTGTCTTCCTGTTACTTCCAACCATCCCATTCATGAAACAAAGGCACATTAAGAAAGAAACGCATGGGCCAAGAGCTGAACCCAATGGGTCCACTCTCAGGAAGTCCTTTGAGAAGGAATCTAACGGAGCAGGCAGGTCAGAGGGGAAACAGCCAGCCTCACCAGTGGGGGCGCCGTGAGCTCCACTGGGGGCTGGGGTTGGGTAATCTCCCGGGTCAGGCGTGGAAATCTCCGGAAAAACCGTGATGCCCCTGTTGCAACATTCTAGGAAAATAGCCCAGCGACTGAATAACACTGAATCACCCAGGGGAAGGTCTAGGGCAGAGGCACTGTCCCATGTGGCTCAACCCCACCCCTTGGTTCCCCAAAGATGCTCAGGCAGCCCTCTGGGGACCACACCGGAAGGAATGACTCCCGGATCTGGAATTTCAATGAGACTCATGCAAATGGCCCGGTGGGCTCTGCGGAGGAAGTTTATTCCCCGAAAAACAGAAGTGAGAGGGCATGAGAGTTCCCAGTTCCTCTCCCCGGTGCCCTTCCCTTCTCCCTCTCCCCACCTGACTCACGGATGGGCCCCTCTCCTTTCCCTGGAAGAAATGAGACCTGTGATTTTTACCTGCTTACCAGTCTGGGAAAATGCCCACGTGGAGAGGAAGCCAGCCTTGTAGGTTTCCTTAAGGAGCAGAGTTGAGAAATAGATTCGGGGTACAGGTAGGGGATTGAGACAGGGGAAAGAAGAAACGTCCCCCTCTTCCACCACACTGAGCCCCTGCCGCACATCTGCATCCAGCAGGGAACCCTAGGTCGTCCTTGGCCCCCTGCCCTCCCCTCATAGATAAAATACTGGCAGGTTGGTCTGGTCAGTGACACCAGCCGTCTGGTGACCACCCCGCTTTCCAGGCTGCACCTCGGACTGCCAGCCCCAAGGACCATGCAAACACTGGTCTTGCAGGAAATTAGGAAACGGCTGGTGTGTATGAGTGAGCTGCAGCCCTGACTCACCTGACAATCACTACCTCAGCCACCAGGTTGCGATGAAACAACTGTGCACCCCCGGTAACTTCCACTGTAATTAATCGTCCATCGATCACTCTTTCACTTATATGTGAGTGGGACGCTCCACTCCCCCTCCCCATCAGAAAGCAAGCTGTGCTGGTGGGTGAGTCAAAGCGCTGGCTGGATGGCTGTGACTTATTTAGGAAGGAAGGTGTTGGCACATGCATGTGGGCTTCCCCTCACCTGCTCCAGCAAGCCCTGCGAGGTGGGAGGAAAAGCCCCGGGGAGAAAGTGGTTTCCTGGCTCTTCCTGGGCCCATGTGTGAACCACACTTTTCTCTCTCTGTCTCTCTCCTCTCTGCAGGCTTCGCTCCTTTTATAAGATTTCTATCCCCGGTGTAGGTGACTGGCAAGACTTTTTTTTCCCTCTTTTTGTACAGTTCTGGTGTGTGTGTGTGGGGGGGTGCAGGACAGAACCCAGGGCCTTACACATTTGAGGCAAGTGCTATACAACTAGCTACTCGCCTAGCCCTCTTTATTTTATTTTGAGACAGGGACTTGTTAAATTCCCCAGGCTGGCCTTGAACTGAACTTGCCATCCTCCTGCCTCAGCCTCCCCAGAAGCTGGCTTTACAGGTGTGCACCTCCGTGCCTGGCTTGGCCAGATTTTTTTACCCATATCCTACAATGTTAAGAGTTTCATTTAGTGCTGGGCATGGTGGTGCATGTCTGTAATCCTAGCACTCTGGGAGGCCAGGGCAGGAAGATTTCAAATTTATTTCAACCCAGCCTGGGAAATTTAGTGACTTAGCGAGATCCTATTTCTAAATAATAAAATAAAAAAGAAGTATCTCAGTGTGAAGGCTTTGGGTTCAATCTCTAATAGTACCAAAAAAGCCTTTCATTTTATTTTATTTATTTATTTTTAAAATTAATTTTATTGGTACATTTTATTGGTATACATTAGGTATACAATTCGTTTACATTTATCATTGGGTGTTTGTACCTGTACATGATACATCTTCGTTCTTATTTTTTTCCCCATTACCTGTGCACCCTTCACCCCCTCCGCCCTTCCATATTTACATAGATTTCATTTCCATTTTTTTTTTCTTTTCTCATAGTTTTTCCTTTCCCTCTTTTCCTTTCCCCTTTCCCTCCCTTCACTCCTTCATCTTTGGACCTTTTTTCCTATTTCAAATTATCAATTATTCATTTTAACTCTTGTTTACACTATCAGTTTCTCACACTAGTGAAACTATTCCGTATTTACACTTGTGTCCTATTTATTTCACTTTGGAGTATGGCCTCGATATGCATCCATTTAGCTATAAATGACTCTAGTTTTTCGTTCTTTATGGCTGAGTAGTTTTCCATTTTATTAAAAAAACCACATTTTCTTTATCCAGTTTCCAGTTGATAGGCACTTGGGCTGCTTCCAAGCTTTAGCTATTACAAACTGTGTTGCTATGAACATGGGTGCACATATATCACTGTGGTATGATTCTTTTAATTCTTTGGGGAAGATTCCCAGCAGGGGAATAGCTGGGTCTAATGGGACCTCTAGTCCTAGTTCTTTGAGGTATCTCCACACTGACTTACACAGTGGTTGCACCAGTCTGCACTCCCACCAGCAACGGAGAAGGGTTCCTTTCTCCCCACAGCCCTGCCAGCATTTGTTATTGGTTGGTTTCTTGATAAGCCTTTCATTTTAAATTCATATAGAATTTATTTTCCTCAAAGGTAACAATACTTTTAGTGTAAATATGTTCCACAGTTCACAAGTATCAGTTCAACAATTGAAAAGAAAAAGAAAGGAGGCCAAGGCTATAAACTGCCCAGGATGGAGGATGAGGTGCCTGACAGCAGGGCCAGCCTGCTTTGGCACTTCCCCAGCCTCTTCCTCTCTCCCCACCTCCAGTTCTTCAGGGAAGAGGAAGCAGCAGATGAGACACAGGACTGTGGAGGGTTCTACCCCAGCACCTAGGAGGAGCCCCAGCAAAGTCAAGGCCTCCGGGCTGCTCACAAATGCAGCCCCAGACCAGATGAGCCGTTACATTTCAAGGAGAGCCAGCTGATTGGTGCTGATATCCAAGTCTGAGAGAGGATGAGCTACTGGAACACCTGTCAGCCCCTGGGCAGTGATGGATGTTTGCTTCACTCCTCCAAGCTCCCCTTGGGAAATCTTCAGCGCCAGAGGGAGCGGTTTGGTTTAGATCCTGGCAGCAGCTTGCATTCTGATGGTGCTGCATAGATCTAGCTCCTTACCATCTCTGATGGGGGGCTCACTGCCCCACAGATGGAGAAGTGCTGCAGAGAGCAGGGACCGGGCCCACCCGCGGACATGGTCACTCCCTCTGAAGGGACCAGGGACTCAGGAGGCAGCTGAACCTATGATCCATCATACCTTCGCAGAACGAGAAGTAGAAAGACCCCAAGGGGCTGGCGTTTGATGTCCTAAATGGGACTGCGTGACAACGTTCGCTTAACGACCATTATGGAGGCACCGATCCTGAATTAGGCACTGGGGGTGCAACACCAAATGGGGGGGGACACTTGGGGACGGGGAGTCACAGTCAGGAAGTGCAGGTAAATGAGACACAGGAGTAGGAGGTAGTGGGCACAGAAGCTGTGTTCTCAGTCAGGCGGGGAGCAAGGGCAGAGGCGCTGCACCAGAGAATGCTGCTTCTCAAACTGAGAAAGGACCAGAGCCTAGCCAAAAAGGGGAGGGAACTGGGCAAGGCCTGGGAAGAAGGCGGGGTGCTGGGGAGGAGGGGAGCCCTGCCCCAGCGTGCCCTCCGTCCCGGGCACGCACCCTGCCGGGAAGCCCTGGGGTCGCAGCTGCTCGGGCGGCCCGGCCCAGAATAGCTTCCCTTCCGGGCAGGGCTGCCCTGGCCTGGCCCGCAGCGCCAGGTCCCGAAATAGGGCTGCGCGGGGCCGACAGAGGGCGCGGGCTGCGGGAGGGGCCGCCCCAGCTTCGGGACGCACTGAGAAGCTGCGACGCCCCTACACAATGGACTGGGGCCAGAGGAGAGGGGGCCTCGGGGCGCAGGCCCGGACCGAACGCGGGGATCCGGGTGGGGTGGGCTCTGTGACGGGGACCGGGGCCAGGGGAGTGGGCGAGAGGGCAGGCTGGGGATCCCGGCCCCCGAGTGAGGGCTGGCGTAGGGCTCCGCCGGGACTTGGGGCGGGCGTGGCACGGGCGAGTGGGCGGATTTGGGGGCCGGAATCCCCGGCGCGGGGCCAGCCCCGAGGCGGGGTGGGGGAGCGGGGCGCTGACCTCACCGCCGGCGAGCAAGCCCGTGGGGCCAGGCGCGCTGATGGAAGGCTGGAGGAATTCGCAGCTGGCTGCGCGCTCGGCCGCCGGCTGTGCGCGCGGGTTCCCTTCCCCTGGAAACGGTGCCGACGGGGAGCCACTTGCAGCGCTGGCTACGGGTGGGCACGGACCCGGCGCGCGGGGCGGGGGTGGGGCGCAAAGCCTGCCGGGCCCGCGGTCACCTGCTAGGCCACCTGTCTGAGCCGAGCCAGGCCTGGGAGAGTCACCCGCAGCCGCTCCAGAGGGGTGTTCCTACCACCTGCACCCTGGCCGCGCTAGGTCTTGCGGACATTCTACATCTGGCTTTCCCTTCTCCCACATTCGAAGTCCTGGGGCCCGATGGTCCTGGGGCTCCAGGAGATAGGCAGCCTTGACCTCAGCACCCTGGTGCCATTGGACAAAGTCACTAAGGGCCTGGGGTCATCTTCCAGGTGCTTGGGCTCTCTCCTTGACCTCACATGCCCATCACAGCGCAGCCCTTTCCCTCCCTCCACCCACTGCTAACCTCTTTAACCTGTCCCCGCCTCAGTTTCCCCACTGGCTAACCAGCGGTTAGTCATACTATCTACCCTCTGGATTGTTGTGATGCAGATAGTCTAGGCCCCTGCACTCTGTGAGGAGGGAGGGCTGTGTGCTGTAACTTCCTTGCCACAGCCCTCCCTCCAGGTTACCTTGAACTCGCCTCATTCAAGAGGATGGTCCAACTTGATGTCAGAACTTGCAGGGATCCTGGGCTGAGGTCCAAGAACATGAAGGGCAGGCCGGCCGCCTGGCTGGAGCGGGCAGCCTGTCCTTCTGACGCTAGCTGTGGCCTCAGTGCCCTTTGCAGCTTGGGCTGGAGGGTGCCAGGACCAGGCAGCCTCTGGAAATCCCTAGGAAGGCCACCTTGTCCTGGGGGTGGGATTAGGAGCCCTGGGGCCTGGAGGAAGCTCTTGACACCCCTTCTTAATGAGAAGGGAGGCCTGGACAGGAGCACAGCAGTACCTCATGGAAAGAAGGCGGGTCTGATTTACTGTAACTTCCTGGCTGAAAGCCCGATGGTCCTGTGGTTGGGCAGGCCAGCCCAGAGGCCCCGGGGGTAGGGACGGTTCTGAGAACTTGCCTTGAGTTGCTAGGGGCCAGTCCATGTATCCTGTGGAGTGCAGCAGGGAGCTGTGGCTGAGCTCGAAGGGAGGTTAGTGTGGACAGGTGGGCTGCCTGGAAGGTGCCCACTTCTTCCCTAAGCGGGTCAGGCCACTACTTAAATGCCAGATTAGCTGCAAGAAAAAGAAAAAACAAAAGGCTGTCCAGGAGCTTTATCCCTTCCGGAGTTTGGCCAAGCAGTTGGTGTCAATCAAGCACTCGTTTGCTCACTGAACCATCACCACCATCCCAAGAAGTGGGGAGCGTTATCCCCATGACTTGGATGGGGAGCAGACTCAGAGGCCTGCCTGGGTCTCAGCTGTGAGAATGCAAACTGGGGTGAAACATGGCTCCTAACCACCACTCCACGTGGCCTTCTGAGTGTGGGAAGTGTGGCCTGGAAGACAGCGGTGGCCCAGCTGACTGCAGGTGCCTGCTGCCTCCCCCCACCCCACTGCACACTCTCTGCTCGGTACTCAGCTGACTTCCTGTCCCTGGAAGTGCTTCTGTGGGTATGCAGGGGCAGGGCGGTTCCCTTCCTGTGGTTCAGGTGAGGGCATAACCTCTGGCCTCCTTGACATCCCATCCCTCGCCTTTCCCAGGCCCTGTAAGTCAGACATGGGCACCGAGGGAGCTGTGCAGGCCAGGAGTTTGTCCATCACCCTGCATGCAGCTGAGGGGCACAGTAGGCTGGGAGAGGGCTGTAAACCTGGTTAAGGAGGCCTTAGCAGCCGGAGAATCTCCTTTCAGCTGTCCAAGGCCACATGGAATCCTTTTCCACCATGCCACCTCTCCGCCAGATGCAGTGGCAAAATCTGTTCTTGGAAGCCCCTCAGTCTCCTCTCCTCAGCTCCCTTCAGCCTTCTAGCGTGGACTTCCTGGGAGCACCTGAGGGATGTAGCCTGCACCTTGCACGTGTTCACCTCACTATCGGATCCTCTGAGGCTCTGGAAAGAGCTGGCTTGCTGCTGGCCATCTCATCGACTTTTCCCTAGGTAACACTGCCAAGCTAGTGTGGCACCAACTGTGTTTCCTGTGCCCAGCTCCAGGGCTCCACCTCGCTCCTTCTTGCCTGTGGAAGCTCAGCTAATTCTAGAGGACAGTGCTGCAAGGGATCATCTGAGGCCATGCAGCCCGAGACTCGGCACAGGGAAATGAAGGGAACATCCCCAAGGAAGCGAGGCACTGTCTGTGCTGCACCAGGCCAGGCCCTGCAGGCTGCACACCTTGTTCCCTCCCCATGCCTGCCTCTCAGCCCTGTAGCTGGCCAGGCCATCTGTCAGCTGGGCATCTTTTCAGCCTGCCCAGGGTGCCGAAGGCATCTTCAATAAAGAATAAAGGGACATTCCATTTCTCCTTGTGCCCAAGAGCAAGGAGAGGCACATTGCTGAGACTCTTCCTGGAAGAGAAGAGAAGAAAAGAAAAAAACTTTTCTCCGTGCTGGGGATTGAAGACCTTGCATATTCTAGGCAATAGCTCTACCACTGAACGACACCCCAACCAAAAAAATGTTCTTAATGTGAGATCCCACATGACCACTCTACTGGTAGAATAGTGTCAACCCCATGCCTCAAACTCATGTCTATGTACAGCTTATAAACGCAGACTTATTTGGCAGTAGGGTCCTTGTAGATGCAATTAGGCTAAAATAGATCATACTGGATTCCTATGTGTCCTAAGCCAAAGACCAGGGTCCTTTAGGAAGAGGGCAATTTGGACAGAGAGAGAGAGAAAGCGCCATGACTGGAATGATTTGTCTACAGACCAAGGTTGCCAAGGACTGCTGGTAGCCACCAGAAGCTGGGAAGAACGAGGAAGAATCTGTCCCTAGAGACCTGGGAGATGGCCCGGCCATGCAACCCCTTGACTTCCAGACTTCTGGCCTCCGGCACTGGAAGAGAATAAATTTCTATTGTCTTAAGCAGCCCAGTTTGTGGTATTCTGTTATGGCAGCCCCAGGGCACTAATAGAACCACCACATGTCAAATAGGGGACAGTTGGCAGAACAGAAGGAAATGCATCAGGCCCATCAAGAAAAAACTTGGAGGAGACCAAAGAGGGAACAGGAAGGAACATTTCCCTAACTTCCTTCTCTCAGCCCAGACAGGAAACCAGGGACCTAGCAGCAATCTCAGAAGAAGCCACATTCCTCCTAGTAAGAGCACATGAGCTTGGATGCCAGGTGAACAGGAAGTGTTAGATCTTGGGGGGGTCCCCAGAAGACACTGTGAACAATAATGAACTCATGCTGGGCATGGAGGTGCTTGCCTATAATCACAGTACTCTGAGAACTGAGGCAGGAAGATTATAAGTTGGACAATATAGTGACTTAGTGAGACCTATATCAAAAATAAAAAAGAAAGGGATGTGGATATAGCTTAGTGTAAAGGTCCTGGGTTCAATCCCCAGTACTGTATTAAATAATAAACTCATGTCATTGTCTCATCCTCAAAACAGCCTATGAAGCAGGTCTTACTGACATTGCACTATAGCTAGATTAGGAGCCGAGGCAGATACCTGGGTACCTGCCCAAGGTCATAGACAATAAACAATGATGTGGGACACGTGCCACTGGCTCTCTACTACTTCAGGGCTGCCATGCCCGTGAGTGGCCAGGGCCTCACTGAGGCTGTGCCGAGTAAGCGATCTGGCCACAGGCAGGAACACTGGAGGCTGAATACCAGGCTTTGGATCTAGGCTCTATTCCAGGTCACCTGCATGACCTTGGGCCACTGCTACTACATCACTATTCTGCATTTCTTCCAGTGAAAATATGGGGACAACAGAAGTATGTACCTAAGGCCTGGAGAATTGAGAGTTAATGTGTTTCAAGTGCTTAGGATAGTGCCTGGCACTGGAAACACAGCTGTAAAAGTGTTTGTGAGATAAATCAAACACACACGCTGGGTAAGGACTCTTTTCCTCCAGGGTAAGGGCAGAGACACAGTTCAGCAGCCCATCTCACTCTCCCAGCCAGGGGAAGACAGACGGAGGCAACAGCATTCTCTTGCATTCCTGTGTTTCCAATAGAACCCTCCAGAGACCAGCAAGGACCAGCAAGGAGGGCACCAGAGCTGGGCAGAGCAGTCCCACCCACATCCTGGACAGGCTGACTCTGTGGCTTAATTCCTGCCTCTGAGGCCATGGTCACCTCTGGGTCCTGGGCTGGGCTAGCTTTCTCTTCCCCCTCAAGTCTGGGTTGTTCCCCTCCAGGTTAGCTGTCTTGCTCACAGTAGGAACCTTGCCTGGGGTGAGTCACAGTCACTCATAATTCCATGGAAAGAAAATGCGCAATGTCCATCCCGGGATAGCACTGTCCTTCACCTCTACGCACAGAGCACAAAATGCGCTAAGTGTCAATGTCCGTGCACCAGTGCGCGTGCCTTGTGCATCCTGGGAAGTTCCAGTCATCTCTGGCTACTTCCCCATCTTTCTGTCTTTCTGGAGGCCTGTGCCTTCTACCAGCATCTGACTCTTAACTGGCTCCTCTCCAGGCTGCTCTCCTACCAGCCAGAGTCCTGCCCCGTGGCCCCCGGGCTTTCTTGTTCTTCCCCACTCAGCACTGACCAGCTCTGTCCCCATCCTGTGTGGGCACGAGGTCTCTTGTAGTGGCGGGGCCCCTTGGATGACCTCCTCTTTCTCTTAGACTGGAGAGGCTTGGAAGAGGACCGAGGGAGGGTCCAGGCTGCACTCCTCAGCTCCTCCCCTCCACTCCCGGGCTCTTGCTGGAGTCTGCTCAGGGTCCTTGTGGAGTTTTCTGCTAAGCCTTGGCCCTGTGATGGCCTGAGGAGTCCATCGGGGAAGCCCCGCTATGCAGGGCAATAATCCAGGGCCATTGACTGCCCTTCCCCCACCTTGGTCAATGCCAGCTGGGCGGCTGTCCTGCCAGACCCCCTTGCCTACTTTTACCAGGTGCCAAGAGACTCTGAAAGGGCAGCGAATGGCTACAGGGCCACTCTTGGAAGCCAGCCTGCCTCCCTCTGGGCACTGGCTTTGCTCCCTCCAGCCTCCTTTTCACAGGATTCTACAACAGGAAGGAACTTAGAGGTCGTCCCCTCTACTGGCTAGTTTCCACAAAGGGTAGTTGGGAGGGATTTGGGGTTCTCTGGGGCTTTCAGCCCTGGATTTTGGGTTGGCCTTGCTGGGTTCCCATGGGAACTCTGTCCATTGGGAACTGGCCGGAACATCCAGCCTCCCACCCCTACTGGGACATGAGCAGACTCTATGCTCCCTGAAATCACTCAGGGTCTAGGTGGCAAGAGGGCAGCCCGGGACTGTCTCCCAGGGCTGAGCAAGGCTCTGATGACAGCTTTCATGACAGCAGCTAAATAGAGGCCCAGGGTGCAGGTGCACGGTGGGGCTCTCCCACACAGGTGTAGAGGCAGAAAGGGCACTGGATTTGGAGTCAGGGGACAGGTGTTTCAGTGCTTCTGACACCACTTATCTGTCATTGGAGGCAGGCCAAACCCAGTGCACCTTTGTTGCTCATCTGGAAAGAGCAGTTTATCTACTGTACTTACCTCTGAGGCTGTAGGAAGGAGGTGATGAGACGGCTTATTAGTGTAGAATGCTTTTTTTTTTTTCCCAGTGGAGAGGATGGAACCCAGGGCCTCCTACATGCCAAAGACGTGCTCTACCACTTACAATGCATTTTGGAAAAACAAAAGTTAAGGGCTGGGGATGTGGCTTAGCAGTAGAGCTCTTGCCTAGCATGTGTGAGGCCCTGGGCTCCATCCCTAGGACTACAAAATGAAGTGCTATTTATACAGACGTAGGATGCTAAAAATAAAAGATGCCACTTCACCTCTGGAAGTAAAGTTGTGAATGACCAGATAATATTTTAATAACTTCGGAGGCCCCATTATTTATTTATTTATTTATCTATTTATTTATTTATTTATTTATTTTGGACCAGAGATTGAACTCGGGACCTTGCACTTTTGAGGCAGGCGCCAGAACCACTGAGCTAAATCCCCGGCCTTTCTCTTTTACAGCAGGCGGCGAAACCACTGAGCTAAATCCCTGGCCCAGGCCTCATTATTTAAAGAGCATGTCTCCTTTCATACAGCCACAGGTCAGGCATTTCTTGGGCTTCCCCCACGTGCCCCAGGTCTGGATTTCCTGAAAAGTAGCCGGAGATGGAGTACACAGCACAGAGTAGGCATTCCATAGATAATGGGTTTGCTGAAAAAGAATGAGTTTCTTTCCTTTGAGAGATAACAGTCCGGTGTGGAAAGAAGCAGGAACGTGACCAAGCAATAGTGAAGAGGCCCACTATGCGTACGGAATGCTTTTAGAGGAACCAGAGGCTGCGCTCCACCAAAAGCTGAAGGAGGGCCCAGGACCGAAGGGCACCTCAACAGAGAGGTAGGACAGGAAGAGAGCAGAAGGGCTGGCTGGGCAGGTGGATAACCTGCAGGTGAGGAGACCCACCCCGTAGGAGGAAGTCTGTCTCTCCGTAGAGGATAGAGTGGAGGCTGGGAAGCTGAAGACAAGCTCTCCACATAGAGCCTGAAGAGTTTGGGAACCAGCTCAAGGAACCAGTGCAATTCTACAGGGATGGGCTGCCTATGCGCCATGACAACAGCGGTATTTTTAGAAGGTGAGTCTGGCGTGGATGTGCCCTATGGGGAGAAACCAAACTTCTTGAATTTCCCCCAAATTTCCCTTTTCTGGGGCCATTTCTTCCCCGATCTGATGTTTAGGATGCCTGATCTCCAAGCCTGGGGAAGGAGTACCTTAGTCACAGGCCCCCACTTTCTGGGAAGCCACACTAGGTCATTTCCTTCTGGGCACCCCCAGCCGTACCCTGTAAACTGTTTTATTTTGACATCCATTCCTTTTTAGGATACTTCTTGGTTTTCAGTCTGGTTCCCCTTTCAGACTGTGAGCCTCTTGAAGTCCAAGACTATATCCTTGGTTGCCATTAGGCAGAGTGGCCAGAAAGGTGTTTCCACCTGCATTGGTGTCCTTGCCAGTGCTGATGTGTGCTGCTGGGGCCCCTTACAGTGCAGGATCGCTGGGGCCCCTCTACTACCCTCTCTCACTGCATCACAGGACACCATCCACAGATTAGCACATCCCCAACTGCACCGCTGGAGCTGTGAGAACAGCAGCTTCCTTGGAGGCCAGGTCTCCTGAATTTTACATTTCATACCTATACCTTCAATGTCCTGTATATCACCAACACTGCATAAGGTTTTCTGTATGAAAAGAGTATCATTTGAGGTTCGGGGGAGGGGAGGTGAAAGAGGAAATGCATTTTCTTGTGTAGTGTACACAAGGAACTGCCTTCTGGTGTTGTTTGTGAAGTCTTGAGTTTTCCTAAGGCTCAGTCTGAATATTGTTATGAAAAGCAGCAGGGATGATATAAGCGAAGATGGCTTGAAGCTTTAGCATTCAGAGCCCTGGCTTCTGGTTCAAAAGGAGCCAGGGACCTCTGGTTCTCTCTGCTAAGCTGCCTTCCAGGCTGCTGCTATTGCTTAAGGCTGTGCTGCAATCTGGAGAGCTCAGGAGTGGGAAGTCCAGAGTTCTCCCTGCTTCTGGGAACAGCCCCCCATCCCCCTCTCCACTTCAGCTTCCACAGGCAGTACTCATGACAGTGGGTCCGGCTCACCCATGGATTTCACAAACGCCTGGCCTGTTCCCAGCACACCACAGCTGGGAGGGCTCAGTGCTGGGGGAAGGAGCACCATCCTCCATCCTGGCCCCACTGTCTTTGGGCCCAAGGCCTCCGGGGCTGGAGCCCAGAGAGAGAGAGAAGGGCTGCTCTTGTCCAGGCTTGCGGTAGCAGCAGCGGGTGGTAAACTCTGGCCTTCGCTCCTTACTGATTTCCTAGCTCTGGCTCAGTCAAGGGACTAGGAGGAAATTCCCTGTCCTGGAAGAGAGCTTCCATCCCCAAAGGTAGCCGCAGGTGGTCTGGATTCACCTGGTGGGATGATCATTCCGATTCCACTGGGACTCCCTGTGCTTTCGGGAGGATTAGGGGTCAGGTGGGGGGACTCAGCCGTGGATTCTAAGTTAGACCCTCCATCCCCATCCCCTTCTAACTAGCCCCATGCCCACATGGCCCTTTGAGAACTGTCCTTGGATTCCGGGCCTCAGTTTCTTCTTCATCTAAAATGGATGTGTTCTGACCTGGGGGTAGAATGACCAGCTGACCTAGTTTGCTAGGCTTTCCGGGAAAACGTGGTCACCCTACCTGAGGGAGGGATAAAATCGTGCCTGTACCATGTGATGAAAATGTGATTTGACGTGTTTCCTCGGGACCCAACCGTCTGTATTTATTTAATTTACATATTTACTAGTTAATTATTCTGGTGCTCCCACCCAACCTCACTCTGGGTGGCGCCGGAGAGCCAGGGCCCCCGAAGGGCCTTGTCTCGTTGGACCTTAAATCCCCTGGGCCTAGGATAGTCCCTGCGTCAACAGGTATCTGCTGAATGCTGAATGGGCAACGAATGGGGTGAGGCTCCAGGGATAGGGTCCCAGGATGGAGTGTGTGTGTGTGTGGGGGGGGTGCTCTGCTGGCCTGGTGTTGGCCTTGGCTGCTCCGGGACAGGAAAACCTGGCCCACTCGCGGCCTGTGGAGTGTCAGGCTTCTCAGCAGCCTCCCGGAGAGGTCAATGACCCCCGGTGACCAATGACGGGCTCCCTCCGCCCCCACCCCAGGGAGGCGAGCCTGGCAGCCTCGCGGCCGAGTTTCCTGGCACTGAGCTGAGAATAAACAGCGCCCCGCGCCTGTAATCCCGTTGCCTCGGTGACGGCGCGCCACGGGAGGGGGCGTGGCGGGCCGGGGGGCGTGACCATGCCGCGGTGCGCACGCTCCGCGGGCGGTGAAAGCCGGGAGGTACCACCCCCCGCGCTCGGCGCGGACATTCTTCGCATATCTCCGCCAGGGCTCCCGCGGTGTCCGGGAAGTGACTCTTCCTGGCAGAGGGCGGCCTCGGAGCGACGGGCCCGCCCGGCGGCCGCCAAAACGGGAGGGGGCGGGGCGCGGGAAGGGGCTCCTGGGCTTGGGGTTCTGGTCACCCTCCGCCGCGATCCGAGTCCCCTCGCCCGCAGACTTCTGTCTCCGCCTTGACTACCCGTTAATCCCCCCAACCTCTCTGCCTGGCACCCCTGCAGTGCCCCATCCTTACTCATTCTTTAGCTCCGGACACCTCGTGCGGCCTTATTTTCCATCCCTGGCTCCCCTGCCCGTGGCCTCCTTCCTCCCTCCCCCCAAGCAGGCCTTAGATTTCCCATTCTTGGCTCCAAGTCCTCAGGAGGCCTGCTCAAAACAGCACCACCGGAGAGGATGGGGCCTCTTGGGGTGGACTCTTAACAGCGTTCTAGGCAGAGTAATAGGGCCCAGGGCCTTTCTGGTGGCCGTGGGGTACCTGCGCAAGCCACAGGGAATTGCCCCCATCCCCTGCAGCCTCCTCCTAGAGCATCCTGGAGCCAGGAGCAACCAACTGCTGGCAATCAGGACAGAGGGCTCCCACGAAGTCCTCTAGAGGAGGGGTGTCTTCCCCTGAAAGGACCGAGGACGTGTGCATCGAGGATAGGATGAAGAGGGAGGAGAGGAAGACAACAGTGGTGCGCAGAGCCATGAAAAGAAAGAGATGGTTGACAGGTGTGGACCCTAGCAGGCCGGGTGAACTTGAGCAATTTGCTTCCCATCTCTGGGCCTCAGTTTGCTTGTCTGCCAATCCCAAAGGCTGGACCAGATGGAGATAGAGACAGATGGAAGGCTGGAGTGGGCAGAGTCAGGGTCCTGACTGCATCTCCCCCAAGCCAGCATTCAGCCCTACGAATACTGAACATCCTGGCCCAATGGCCACGTCCCAGGCCAAGGATAGGGGCATCGAACACTCCAGGACCCACCAAAGCTGTTGTGTTGTTGCTGCAGCAGGAGGCTGGGGGCGGCTGACTGGCAGGCTCCAGGGTAAGGAGGTGTCCCCAGAGCTCCTACTGCAGGCCTGCAGAGCCAGGCCCCACTGGGTGCCCTCACCTGGACTCTGCTCTGGGGACAGGACCCGACCTGGGTCTGCAGTCCCAGTTCCAGAGTTTAAGTTCCCACTGCTCCATCCACTCCGTGGTCTCCTGCCTGGGCTGGCCCCTTCCAGCCACTTTAGTTCATTTTCCCCGAAGTCTAGGAAAGGGGAAAGAAAAACGACTTTACTCTCAGTTGTTTTTTGAACACTGATTCCTGGAGCAGCTTATCGCCTACTGGGGCCCAGGAAGAGGCTCTGGCTTTAGTTGCAGGCACCTAAGACTCAGATAAGGAGCAGGCCCCTGACTTGGGGAGACAGTCACATCCCAATGGACAGGTTGGAGAAGGAAGCATGGCAGGAAAGGTTCACAGGTGTTTGTTTTTTGGCCTTTTAGGCAGGGACTCATCTGGAGGCAACTGTGGGCATTTACTTAGTGCATGGGGAGGCAGAGAGCTGGTGGGCTTTGGAAACCCAAGGCTCCTGGGTTCCAACCCTATGGTGTTCCCACATTCCCAGGGGCTGTGTCCTTGGGCAGGTTGTTTAACCTCCCTGAACCCAAGGTCCTGCCGCCACTCAGTTGACAAATATTTACTGAGCACCTATTTAGGCACCAGAGGTGATACGTCCAGCCCCTGCTGGCACAAAGCTGTGTGTCTGAGAATACCTTGCCTTTTGGGGGGGCTGTCTTGGGAGTCATCCTGGGTTGCCTCTTAAATGTGTGGGAGATGGGCAAATAGATGGGTGCTAGTTCTGGGATGACCATGATGCAGTTCACGGTTCAGGGTCCCTAGGAATGAGGGAGGAAAGCTTGAAATGTGGGGAGCATGGCCAGGAAGCTCTTTTAACACCCGGTTCCAATGGCTCCATCTGCACAACGTTTTCATGGTATAACTCCCCTGGCCTCCCTGAATCCAAAGTGCTGAGGTCACCTGTCACGGCCTCTATCTGTGCTTTCTTGAACACCCCCTGCCAAGGAGCCCTTGTACCTTTGATAGCTTAGAGCCTCTAACAGCTTTGACTTACTCCCTGCAAGCCCTTTGAAGCTCTTCCTTCCAACTTGCTTTGCATATTCTGGTCAGATCTGAATCAGACTAGCAGGAATTACCCCTCCTGGCAACAGTCTAGGTGGCTGCCTTAGCTTGTCAGTGACACACTTGAGCAGGCGCAATGACATGAAGGCCGAGAGAGGCAGTGCAGGAGTCGGGCACTGCCAGCCCACTCCTCGGCCCCCTCCGTCTCCTCCAATGCTGAAGTGTGGGTGAGGGTGAAAGAGAAATCAAGGCAGAGAAGGGGCTGGGGCGGGGGGAAAGGCTCAAGTCATATTTTTCATTAAAAAATAGTGCTCTTTATTATAAATTACTGAAATGTTTCTTTTCTGAGTATAAATATAAATATGTGCAAAGTTTGACTTGGATTGGGATTTGGTTGAGTTCAAGCATTTCCTAACAGCCTCGAAGGCCTGGGGGCAGGCAAGGACTGGAGGTGAAATCTTTATAAAAGACAGAGTGATTGAGGCAGATTGTAAACATTATTAAAAAACAAGAAACAAAAAACAGGAAAAAAAAAACCACCCCAACACACAGCTGCCCCACCTTGCCTGATACCTGACACAGAAAACTATGTGTGTTGTTTTCCCCCCAGAAAAGAACAGTTCCAGGTAATTCCATTGCTGCTACATTCCTGTACGGTGTCAAGGATCAGTGCTATTGCAGAGCCAGAGCAGCTGGAGTGGCAGGTGCCTGGATGACTTCCTGCCCCCCCACCCCAAGTGAGGGGGGAGGGCTGTGCAGGGCCTAGGGGGCTGTGGGACCTGGTGGCTCTGCTCTGACCACGAGGCGCCTAGGATTGGCCAATACCAACAGGCTAACATTCTACTGGAGCTGGGAGCCGGGCTGGAAGGCGTGGGTCTCTGCCCCCCACCCACCCCATCCTCTGGCCAGTGGCTGGCTGGGTGCCCTTGGAGAATCCCTAGGCCTCTCTGCCTGGATGGGCAGACTGGGGCTCCTCGTGTGCCAGTCCCTATCCACAGGACAGGGAGCATTTAAGGCAAATCTCTAGCCAGACATAGTCAGTAGGCACAAAGTCGAATCCATCTTTTGGGATCAAAGATGGCGCATCTCCTCCACCTGCATGGCCAGGTGCTGGGAAATACAGCTTGGGCAGGAAAGGGAGGCTCACTGACCAGGCCATCCGCCCCTCCAAATGCCACTTCCTCCTTCAAATGGGGGAGGGGCTGGGGCACCAGGACTTCCTTTCAGGTCGCCCCTTGCCCTTCTCCTACACCCAGCAGTGGAGCACACAGCCCCCTCTTCACCTGGGCTGGGCGTAGGAGTAGCCGTTTCCTGGGCCAGCGCAGCTTGGGGCCCCTCAAGCACCCTCTTTCCATCCTCTATCCCAGGCCCCTGGCCCTGCTCAGGTTTAAACCAAATCAAAGCACAAGTTCCGTTGGAAAGTTTGAAGATTCCCAGCAGTTTTCTTAGTTCAACACTTCCCAGCTGGGAAGCAGAGGGGGAGTGGAGGAAGGGAAGAGGAGAATCCACTTGTCGCTGCTATTGTCCCAGGGCCAGCCGGCTCCTCGGAGAAGCTGGGGTGGGGGAGGGGAGCCCAGGTGGCGTTTCCCCTCCCTCAAACACATTCCAGGTCTCGCCAGCCCTTCGGCAGGGGGGAAGGCCGGAGGGAGGGGCCTATCCGCCCCCCCCCCCAGCTCACCCGGAGGCACTGGACTCTCGGCTGGATTTTTGTGCTTGTGCCATGTGCCACGGAAGAAGGGGGACTCAAGCCCCTCTCCCCACCTCCGCCCTTTGCCCTTTAAAGGGGCGCATCGTACTGGTCCAGGAACTCCCGGATGGGCCCCGGCAGCTGGGTGACTTTCTCGTAAGAGTCCAGGTGCCCATTGACAGTCTTCCGACAGAGATGCTGAAGGGTGGCCACGTTGGAGGAGAGGGGCCGGCTCAACACCAGGGGGATCTTCTCGCCCCCCGAGTAGATGTAATAGGCTTTCCTGGGAGGGCTCCCTGGAGGCGGCTGGGCAGGCGGCTGCTGTTCAGGCTCCTCGGAGGGCGAGGAGGGTTCGGAAGGGGGCGAGGAGGAGGCGCCGGGGGGCGGCATGTAGTGGTGCACCAGTTTGAGCACGCAGTCGAAGCGGGGCACGGGCTGCGTGCTCCGCGGGTCGCTCTGGAGCGAGAAGCTGCCACCCTCGCATTGGATGCGAAGGTTCTTCGTCCCGGACTGGGTCTTGACGCTCAGCGTGAAGAAGTGGCGCTGGTCCGAGCTGTCGCGGATGAGGAAGGTGCCGGCCGGCTCGGCGCTGAGCAGCAGGTTTGCCTCGCCGCCGGTCACGGCGCTCCAGTAGAAACCGCTCTCCTGCAACTTGCGCACTGCGTTCACCACCAGCTGGTACTCGCTCTTGGAGCTGAAGGTCTTGAGGCGCAGGCTGGTGTCCAGGGGGCGGCTCATCCCGGCGGCGGGAAACTTGCTGTGGGTGACCATGGCGCACGGAGCCAGCGTGGGTCTGCGCGGCGGCGGCTGCAGCTGCTTCGCGGCCTCCGCACAGCGGCCGCTACCGCATCCCGGGGGGCTGCGAGGAGGAAGGCGCGGGCCGCGTGAGTGCCCGGAACCCTCCAGTGCGCCCTGTCCGCCCGGCGCCCCGGCACTCCACGCAGACCCGGGCGCCCCGCGGAGCTCGGCCAGCCTTGGCCCCAGGCAGCTCCTTCCGCGCGAGCACAGAGGAGGCAAGTGGGAAACTCGCGCGCCTAAGTTGGGTCTCAAAAAGTGCGGCCCGAGTGGGAGCGAGGGAAGGGCCCCCGGGACGTTCCGGGCGCCCCTCAATCCCGCGGCCCAGGGCTGAGAGGGCCGGGGCTGGAAAGCTGAGGTATGGAGGTAGGGAGGGGACCGGAGAAGCCCGAGGGCTCCAGCTGAGCATTCCGGGAATCTGGGATCTCCGGTTCCCATCCGCTCTGCCCCTTACTTCGTCCCCTCCCTGCCGGGAAGGACCCGGGAAGGGGAGGGGAAACCGGGAAAAGCTCCCAGGACTCAGCGAGGCCCCCACCCTTCCCCGCGCCGCGCCGCGCCTTCCTACCTCGTCCCGAACCGAAGTCTCCGGCCTCGGGGCTTCGCCTTCTACGGTCCCCGAAGCGAGGCGGCGGCGCGGTGGCCAGCGGTGGCCCGCTCAGTACCCAGATGTTGGCGGCCGTGAAGTCCACAAAGGCGCCCTCTTGCGCGCGTCCCTCGGGCCTCGACGTCCCCGGGGGCGACCCGGCGGAGACTAGACGAGGGGCCGCGGCGGGAGCTGGGCCGGGCCGGCGACGAGCGGGGCCGGAGTCGGAGTCAGAGCCACGGCCGAGGCCGCGCGCGCGGGTATTTACGCGGCCTGGCGCCCCGCCCCCCTATTCCTGGAACTGCGCGGCTGGTCTTCTTGTAATGTTTAGTCACTACTCGCAGCAATGAAAGGCTGCGCGCGGAGGGGGAGGGAGGGGCCGCGGGCGGCCGAGGGCGGGCCTCCAGCAGGGGCCAGGACGGCGGAGACGCGCGCGGAGACAAAGCGAGACGCGAGGCGGCCAGTCCGGCCGGCGGGCTCGGCGCCAGCCCCGGAGGCGCGTTCCTGGCAGCGGCCCCTCCCCCGCGCGCGCTCCGCCCCCAACTTCTCATTCACACTTTCCCCCCACTCCCTCCCTTCTAAGAAGGCCGGTTTCTGGCAGAGGCGGGGGCGCCGCTCCCGGAGCGCGGGTAGTTTCTAGGAGGTTGGCCCCGGGAGTCTCCCTACACCCCTTCCCTTTTTCTTGGACCCCGCGGGGACAACCCCCGGCGCCTCCACCGGGCCGCCCTGAGGCCCAGATTACAGACACGCAGTCCCAAGCTAGCAGAGAGGGAACTGGGCCCATCCCGCAGTCAGGCTGCAAGGCTGGGATCAGACCCGGAGCAGGAGGTGGGGGACGCGCGATGGTCACCTGTGGACATGTCCCGAGGCGAGCCCGGAGTCCCAGTGGGTGCAGGGACGTAGTCGTCCAGCCTCGGCCCATCAAGCCATTGCCAGGTTCTTTGCCGACCCCGGCATGTGTGCTGACCTCCGCTCTTCACCCACCCCTAAATGCTTTCACGCGCGCACCAAGGTCTCCTACCCGCTGGTGTGGGTCGGGTGTGGGTCCGGCCAGGCGCTCCGAGTGCGGCGGGTGAGAATGAGAGGGAGAGATGGCGGCCCCGACCCGTGTCCGCTAGCGGGCGCCCTGGGTCTCTTAGGGGAGCGGAGTTTGGAGCCGCACGTCCCGAGCCGAGCCGCGGAAGGGGAAAGGAGGTGCGAAGCGGCACAGTCTGGCTCAGGAGAAGCACTGGGGGACCAAGAAGTGGGGGATTCACATCCCAGGCTGGGGTCAGACCTGGGAATAAAAGTCCCACAGGAAGCCGGGCCTGGTGGCCCGCGCCTGGGATCCCAGCACTCTGGGAGGCTAAAGCGTTCAAGCTCAGCCTGGGCAATTTATCGAAAAAATTAAAACGGGCAGGGATTGTAGCTCAGTGCCTAGGCTGCGGGTTCAATCCCCAGTACCACACACACACACACACACACACACACACACACACACACATAGTGCAGCCAAAGAGACTTCAAAAGCAGTTTTCAGGCGCCCGGCCCCCTGCCAGATGCCTGCACCACCTAGAAGGTACCGGCCTTGACTCCGTTTGAGTGTCTGAGTGCCTCTGCACCCCCAAGGGCGAACGGAGCGCTCTGCACCCCCGAGGGTGAACGGAGGGCCGGAGGTGAAAGGTTGGTTTGTTCTCAGTCACACTGGCACTGAACAAGAGGCAGTCTTCCGAAGGATAGCCGCTTTTGCAACCTGACCCCAAAGAGCTGCTGGGTGCTGGACCACCGGGGAGCCAGCTAAGGGGCAGACTGAACAGGTCTTTGCCTCTCAGGACACAGAAGGGTGGGCTCTCGGCCCTGCCCTGTTCAGATACCCCAGGCTGAGGACAAGGAGCCCCGGGAGAGGGTCAGGGAGATGCCGGCAGCAGCATAGTAGCTTGGAACTCCAGGAGGGCCAGCTGGCCCTTCCTGTCCCCAGGGCCTGGCAGGTGCCCCATTGTCCCGGCTCCTCTCTTCTCCACTGGTCCCCCCACCTCTCCCTTAGCCATTGGGGAAGTAAGTGAAGTGTAGGCAGGACCCACAACCTCTCTGGGCTTTGGCTTTGCTCTCTGTGTTGTTGTTTGTTTTTGAGGCAAGGTCTCCCTATTGTAGCTCAGGCTGGCTTTGAATTCACTGTGTGGCCCACCCTGGTCTCAAACTCGTGGTGATCCTCCTGCATCAGCTTCCCTAGTGCTGGGATTATAGATAGGCGCCCCTGTGGCTGGCTTGGTTTTGCTGTCTATGAAATAGGAATAATAATCTTTTCCCATCAGAGATCGGAGAATTAAAGAGGATGGAAGAGATTCTGCATGTCGAAGTATGATAGAAATGAAAGGCCTCCATCTATTTCTCCTTTGAGACTCAAGCAAGCAACAGCAAGGAGGATTCCTGCTGGGTGTGGTGGCACAAGTTTGTAATCCTAGCAATTTGGGAGGCTGAGGTGGGAAGATACCAAGTTGCATCCAAGCCTGAACTACTTAGCAACTTAGTGAAACCCTGCCTCAAAATACAAAATAAGGAGCCAGGGATTTAGCTCAGTGGTTCTGTGGCTTGCCTCGAAAGCAGAAGGTGAGTTCGATCCCTGGTACCAAAAAAACAAAACAAAACAAAACAAAAACAAAATAAGATTTTAAGAGGACTGGGGATGTGACGCCTCTGGGCTCAATTCCTGGCAACACACACACACACACACACACACACACACACATACACACACACACGCCACATGCGTGCGCAGGAAGCCTGCTGCCTCTGCAGAGGGGAAATGGTTCTATTCAGCAGGATTCACAAACACAGCCCGAAGAGCACAGAGCGTGCACTGGGGCAGCCCTGTAGGAGATCTGACTGCTGTCCTCAGGGCACTTGCTTCTCCTGCAGCGGAGTCTCCCTGTCTGCAGTCAGAGCTCTTGTTCTCAGCCGGGGAGTGTTCCACGGCTGCAGTGCCCACTCCTGGGTGGAGGACAAGGCGGACTCCCAGGGAATAGTCCCGAGTTAATGGACGGGAAAGTGCTTTGTAACTTACATCGCTCTGACACAAGTCAAGTTCAGTCATCCGTTCCCCAGTCCCTCACTGAGCACCTGCTTTTGCCAGGCACAGGGTAGGCTGCGGGGAGACCGGCCAGATGCTTGGGACCTCCGTCCAGCCCCCAGAGCAGAATGCCTCTACAGGAGAGGCTGTGACTGTGACCCCAAGAGGCTGTCATGGTTCTTGGGGGTGGGGAGCAGCCCGGGAGCCCAGTCTGGTTGGAGAGACTCGTTCTTCTGACACAGATAAGTCCTAAAACCACAGCAACAGCATGGGGTGGGGGTGTGGGGTAGGCTGAGGGCAGGTTGCTCAGAGTTGGGCCAGGAGTGTCACAAGCGTTTGAAAGAGTAGAGGAAAGCAGGGCTAGTGGTGCACGCTTGTAAGCCTAGCATTCAGGAGGCTGAGGCAAGAGAGTCTCTGTGGATTCCAGGCCAGTCCAGGCTACATAGGGAGACTCTGTCTCAAACAAAACAACAACAACAAAAGAGTAGAGGAGGGGCTGGGCAGCTGGCATTCTCAGGCTTGCTCTGGAGCAGCCTGCAGCTGGAGAAAGGCAGGGCAGGAGGTAAAAGGTGGGCCAAAGCCAAGACAGGTAGCATATTTCTGTAATCATTTGGGAGGCTGAGGCAGGAGGATGCAAGTTCAACCCCAGATGGGCAATGTAGTGAGATCTTGTTTCAAAATTTAAAAAGGGCTGGCGGTATATCCTGGTGGGAATGCCCTGACTTCAATCTCCTGTACTACAAAAAAGAAAGAAAGAAACAAGCTTGGTGTGGTGGCTTGCACCTGTAAGCCCAGCACTCAGGAGGCTGAGGCGGGAGGATTGCCATGAATTTGAGGCTAGCCTGGGCTACACAGTGAGTTCAAGGCCAGGCTGAACTACACTTCCAGACCCTGTCTCAAAAAAAAAAAAAAAAGAAAAAGGAGAAAAGAAAAGAAAGCCAGCCAGGGATTTAGCTCAGTGGCACCGCACCTGCCTTGCAAGTGCAAGGTCCTGAGTTCAATACCTGGTACCAAAAAAAAAAAAAAAAAAAAAAGAAAGAAAGAAAGCCAGGCCAGACTCCCTCCTGCCTCAGGAGATTGGCCTGCTATCTGGAATAGCATCCTTTAGCTGTGTGACTTTAGGCAACTTACCACAGGCACACCATAGGCTTGTACCACGCTGACTTTTCCCTCCCTTCCCTTCCTTCCCTTGCCCTACTCTGCTGCTCTCTTTTTTCTTTCTTTCTTTTCTTTTCTCACACTTTGTAGTTCACTGTGTAACCCAGACTGGTCTCAAATTCACAGTGATCCTCCTGCCTCAGCCTCCTGAATGCTAGGATCACAAGTGTGTGATACCGCACCTGGCCCCTTCTCTTTTTTCTTCTTGAACCAAGGATTAATCACAGAGCCTTAACCAGGCACAGTGGCGCACGGCTGTGATCCCAGCACTTTTGAGGCAGAGGCAGGCAGATTCTGAGTTTGAGGCCAGCTTGGACTATGTAGCAAAACTCAGCCTCAAAAAAACATTAATTACTTAAATAAAGAAGCCCAGGGCCCTGCCTCAGCTCTCACTGTCCAGAAAGCATTGGAGGGTCTGGGGAGAGAGGAGGAGGAGCAGCTTGGGGTACTAGGGCATGGACGTACCCCACTGTGCTTGGGGGGGGTGTACAACCGCCAAACAGGGTACATTCCAGAAGGCTGCTGGTCTTCAAGCCCTTGAAGCAGCCACCAGGTTTTCCTTTGGCTTTCTTATTTCGCCTGGTTCCCTGGCCCTTGAAAGGAATCCAGAGTGCTCAGCAGAGTGGTGACTGTCAGCCTCCTTGCTTGAGGCACCTTGACTTCCAGATGTGTGGGGCTCTCTGAGGGGTGCCACTTCCTCTACGCCTAAGTTTTTCCTCTACAATTTGTGGGACGCTTACTTGAAACTTCCTGGGTAGCTCTTTCCACGCTAACCAAAATGCCCCCCAACCCTGCCCTGCTCTCTTTCTGTGTTGCTGGGGATTGAACTCGGGGCTCCCTGTGTGCTAGGCAGGTGCTCTACCATCAAGAAAGATCTCCAGGGGCCAGAGGTTTAGCTCAGTGGTGCCAGCGCCTACCTGCCAAGCGCAAGTTCCTGAATTTAATCCCTGGTTCCGCAAAAAAAAAAACGATGGATCTTCAGCACTATTTCTTTATTTAATTTGTGGTACTGAGGATTGAACCCAGCTGGGTGCTGAGCTATATCCCCAATCCTTTTTATCTGGTTCTGAGACAACATCTCCCTAAATTGTGCAGGCTGGCTCTGAACATTAGATCCTCCTGCCTCAGCTCCTCAAGTAGCTGGAATTTCAGGCGTGGCCCATGATACCTGGCTTTATTTTTTTATTTTGAGTCAGGGTCTCACTAAGTTGCCCAGGCTGGCCTTGAACTAGTGATACTCTTGCCTCAGACTCTACCACAGACTTACTTTCTTTGTAATCCTGGAGCCTGGTACATAGAAAGTGCTCCATGAGTCTGTATGCAAGTTCTGTAGGTTTCTGCTTTCCATCATTCTGCGATATCACAACCTGCTTTCCTGGGGAGCTGCCTCTGGCTTCTCCCTGTGGGGCTCAGGAGCAGCTGCACAGATGGGATGGAGGGGATGGGTTCTGGGAAGCCACCGGTGGTTTGCTGCTAATCTGAAGACAAACATGCTGGAGAAGTGGGAGGGGACACTGGGGGCAATTCAGGGTGCATTTCCAGGAACCCACTTCCAGGCGAGGATGGGAGCAGAGATGCCAGACCTGGGACAGAGCTAGCCCTGCTGCTTCTCATCTTCCCTTATCGGCTGGTGGCTCTGTAGGGGAGCGCACTATCCAGGTTGGGCCCTTGGGCTCCACCCCTCCATTTTCCCGTCCGGAGATTTAAGAGACTCTGGCTTTTTCCTAATCGCTCCCTTTACAGAACTTCTGTGAAGTCAGAATCCCCTTTCCAGGCAAAGGTGCTTGCTTGGTCATAAAGATAATCACTCACGATAGAGGGGAAGTACAGAGTGGTTTCAGCCTCCACTCACGTGACAGACGCTGAGCGCTTCCCCAAACCTCAGGGATGGGAAGGAACCCTGGGACCCCTGGGGCTCACCGGAAGCAGTGGCAGGGTCCTCGAACACCAGGCGCCATTCTCTCAGCTGCCCCTGAGCCACAGGATCAGAAGACCGGCCTCAGACCACAGCACTGCTGGAGGCCAGGACCACGGGCTGGCCGTCTTCAAGGCTGCCCTGGGCTTCCTCAGGCAGGAGGAGGTGGCCTGCCTCCTCGTGTGACTGCCCCGTGGCCTGACACTGGTCACCCTGCCTCAAGTATGCTAGTTAGTCTGCAGCCCCACGGCAGAGGGGAAGCGAAATCCAGTTCCTTCCCTTCCGGAGCTTCTCATCCGTGTTGGTAGGGGCGAGAGGCAGAGAGCCTCCTCTCCGGTTCCCCTTCATCTCCGAGAAGATGCCGGGGACCTGTGGCTCCCCGGGGGCTGAGGTGGACCCAGATTTCTCCCTTTCCAGCTTCAGACAAACCCAAGGGGCGGGTGGGGAGGCAGGGACCGTGGCCTGAGGTCGGAAAGCGGCATTCCAGGTTTCGGGCCTTTGTTCTTGCCGGGAGGGGCAGCGGAGCTAATGAAAAGGTTTGCGGGCTCGGATGTCTACGAGGCCAGCGCCAGCGGGGCAGCGGGGAGGCAGTGGAAGAGTCCTTTCAAGCCTGACATTCCAGGCCCAGCCGGCCCCTGGCAATTCCCAGAAATCTGCTGAGGAGGGGAGGGGAAAGAAAACACTTTACCCACCCACTCACCCACTGGCTTCTCAGATTCCTAGTGCCCTCTGGAGGTTGGGTTGGCCAGGACCCCTGCCCCGGCCATTCCTCACCCGCTGGGGCATGGGGAGGGCTGATGGAGGTTACCTAGGGGCGACTGGAGGAGGGTCCGGAGAGGATGTTGAAGGGGGACCTTCCCACCCCGTGGGAGCAGATTCCCATTTTTGGTCCAAGCTCTGAGTTGGGGGTGGGGCACCGGGCTAGTCAGCTTCCAGCCGGTTATGCCCAGTCATCTCTTCTGACCCCAAACCAACAAGCCCTGCTCTGTCCGGGGCTGGGGCAGGAAAAGTTTCTCTTTGCCCAGAAGCACCCGCTGGGCTGTGCCTGCCCTGCCCTAGGGAACAGACCCCAGGGTAGCTGAGCAGTTCTGGGAAGCTGGCGAACCGTCTGGCCGAGTGCCATGAGCTGAAGTGGCAGAGCCCGGGAGGATGAGTGGGTACAGCTGGGTGTGGGACTCGGGCCTCCAGGGTGCCCTGGGCCCCAGGCGGCCTCGGAGGCCAGGCCTGGTAGAAGCCAGGTATAGGCAGCAATCTGCTTGTTGTGCCGTAAGCCGCCGGGCTGGCCAATGGCCGAGGGGCTCTCAGCCAGGTGCCCCACCCCAACCCTGGGTCCCTGGGTCATCGATCCGCCCACAGCCTGGACCCAGCCGGCCTCCTCAGACCTCCTCCTCTCGGAGGGTCCCTGGCCATCCACATCGTGAAGCACACTGGCATGTTTTCTGTCACCCTCTGATTCTTGAGTGAGTTCACGGGGAAAACGATCGACGCTCTCCCTGCTCCTGAGGTCCCAAGCCAGCCTCCATGGTGCAGAAATGGATAGGAAGGTGCAGGGGTCGGGGCTAACAAGGATAGAGAGGTGGGAGTCCGCAGAGTGACCTTTCCACGCCCTTCCTCCTCCCTCTTCTGCCTTTCCCCATGCTGCACTGAAGGGGGCTCACAGCAGGGTTTCATCACTCAGTTTCTTTTCTTTCTTTTGTTTTTTTTTGGTTTTTTCAAACAGAGCCTCACTGTGTAGCCCAGGCTGGCCTTGAACTCCCGGCAATCCTCCTGCCTCAGCCTCCCAAGTGTGAGGACTACAGGCGTGCATGACCACAGCCGGCTTTGGTTCTGTTTCTTAAACCAAGATGCATCCTCAGGATTTCATAAGCCCCCTAAAGCCTCCCACCCAATAATCATGAGCAAAATCTCAGTGGCAGCCCAGCTCCCTGAGGGAGGCAAGAACTGCCTGGATCTACTTCTTGCCCCGAAACACTCATAAATAAAATCATTCGTTTGTTGTTCATTCTTTGAATAGATGTTGTCGAACATCTCCTCTGTGTCAAGAGATTGAGCTAGGTGCCAGAAATTAATTGATCTCGTACCTCTGATTCTTTTCTCTTTTCTTTCTTTCCCCCTCCTCTCCCCTCCCCTCCTTACCAAGGATCAAACTCAGGACCTTGCGCTTGCCAGGCAGGGGCATGTGCTACTGAGCTAAATCCCTGGCCCACTTTCTCTCTTTTGAGACGAGATCTTGCTGAATCGCCCAAGGTGGACTCAAACTTGTGATCCTCCTCCCTCAGCCTCCCAAAATGCTGGGATCTCAGGTGTGAGCCACCATGCCCATTTGAGTTCCTATTCTTTCTGGAAGATTCTCACACAGTTGACATCTAGATTAATGAATTTAACTCTGCTAGAGGAAAGGGTAAATAAAAAGAATTAAGATGTGTTGGATACAGGTACCAACTCCCCACAATGAATGTAAGCATTATGTACTGCAAATGTGGACTAATAAAAATAATAAAAATTAGGGGCTGGAGATTTGGCTCAGGGGTTTCACCACCTGCTGCGCAAGTGGAAGGATCCGAGTTCAATCTCAACACCAAAAAAAATAAAAAATAAAAAATAAAAAATTAAATGTGCTGAGCATTCTGAAGTCCCAGGTTGTGGTAGTGCCTGCCTGTAATTCTAGTACTGAGGGAGGCTGAGGCAGGAAGATTGCAATTTTGAGTGCTGCCTGGGCAATTTACTGAGAGCTCATCTCAAAATAAAAGATAAAAAAGACTGAGGGTAGCCGGGCGCGGTGGCACACAGCTATAATCCCAGTACTCTCGAGGCTGAGGCAGGAGGACCGTAGTGAGTTCAAGGCCAAGCCTGGACTACAGAGTGAGATCTTGTCTAAATAAATAAGTAAGCAAGCAAAGAAAGAAGGGCTGAGGGTATAGCTCAGTGCAAAGGGTTCATCCTCAGTACTGCAAAATAGAAGAAAATGCTCCCAGAGCTGGACGGCCTGATCGGTTGGGAGTTTATACAGGAGGATCCCCGAGGAAGTGACAGAGAAGGGGTGGTGGGAAGCTGAGGATCTGAGACACCTGCCCGGACTATGTCTCCCACCCAGCCTGAGGGTGGCAGGGCTTGGGCCAGGGCCCAGGCACACTGCCCTGGCTCCTCCTGGCTTTCTCAGGATACGAGCTTCTCCCTCCTCCCACCCCACCATCCCTGGCCACCAGACTGCACGGCCAGGTGAGTGGAGGTGTGGAGGTGGCCAGGCCGGGGAGGGCCTGCCCGGGACAAGGTGCACCTTGGCCTGTTACCCAGGGCTCTGCTGCTCAGTTTTCTCGCTACTTCTGCTCCCCACTCCCTACCACCTGCAAGGCCTGGGCTCCCTGCTTCAGGGTTCAGGCCAAAGCAGCAGGTGAAGGAGCAGAGCTGAGCAGAGATGAGAAGCACCTGTCCCGTGGGAGGTGGGTCGGGCGTTTCCAGAGTTTGTCCACTGAAAATGCTGTTTGCAAATAGGTGAAATGGTCCCATGGGTCAGTACTCAAAAGGCAGAGACCTGGGGCTGGGCGTTTGCCCTCCTGTTCTCTGTCTTCCTGCAGCGCCTGTGGCCCTTGTCATAGCACAGAGGCTGCGCATGAAGGAGCAGTGGCCCCCAGGCCCAGCCAGCCCAGCAATGCACTGGTTGGCCCACACAGGATTTTATTTTATTTTTTATTTTTATTTTTTTAGAATTTTTAAAAGAGGGCTGGGGCCAGATGTGGTGCTCACACCTGTGATTCAGCACTCACGGAGGTTGAGGCAAGAGGATTGCAGGTTTGAACCCAGCCTGGATCCTGTCTTAAAACAAGCGAAGTGTAGGGCCGGGGATTTAGCTCAGTGGTTTTGCTGCCTGCTGTGCAAGCGCAAGGACCTGAGTTTGATCCTCGGTACAAAAAAAAAAAACAAAAACAAAAAACAGAAGTGTATGTTTAATCACCCCCCAGCACCTCAAAAGTGGGAGGTCCCGCTGAGAATGTAGCTCAGTGGTAGAACACTTTTAGAGCACGTGTAGGACCTTGCACTTGCCAGGCACGTGCGGTGCTACTGAGCTACATCCCTGGCCCTTTTTTTTCTGTACTGGGCCGTTGAACTTAGAGGTACTCTACCAGGGAGCTACAACCCCAACCCTTTTTATTATTTATTTATTTATTCATTCATTTATTTTTTGGTACTGGGATCGAACTTGGTACCTTGCACTTGCAAGGCAAGCGGCAGCACCACTGAGCTAAATCCCCAGCCCCCAGCCCTTTTACTTTTTGAGACAGGGTCTAGCTAAGTTGTCCAGGCTGGGCTTGAACTTGTGTTCCTCCTGCCTCAGCCTCCCAAGTAACTGGAGTTACAGGCATGAATATCACTGTGCCCAGTTTTAAAAGATTTTTGAGAAATTAAAAATCTGGAAATTTCATCCCCACATCTGAATCCGGGCTTTCTATGGAAAAACTGGGCACTTCGGCAGTACTCTGGGTCCCCAGTGGCCTTGTGTGGGGCCTGAAGGGGCTGCTCAGCACAGCTGCCTGCCTCCTCCTCCCTTCCTCGGTCAGGACCTTTGGCATTGGGTCACAGCTCAGCCTGGCCTCCCCTCTGGTCTTAGGCTAAAGGGCAAGAATTTTGTGGACTTATTTTAAGCCCCTTTCCGAAATTCCAGAAGACTGGCAATAAATCAGTCCTGAGCCAGAAGAAGAGATCAGACCAGGCCTGTTGGATTTGTCCCCAGCTCAAGCAGACTGATCCTGAGGGAGATGCCTTGCCAGCCATGGGATACAGCCTCTCGCTTCTGCTTCACGGTGGGGCTGGGCAGAGTGGCTTTCTGCAGAGGAGCCCTCCAAACCGGCCCAGGGCCCGGGAGCCTGAGATTCCCTGGGACATAACTGGCCACGGGCCGCCTGCAGCTCCTCGCTGGGGCGGTGCTGGCTGCTGGCCACACCACAAGAGGCTGAGAATCTCCGGAAACTGAGAGCTGCATTTATCCTCACGTTGACAGAGAAACAAGCCAGGATGCTCTGCCTGGGAGGCCTTTCCAGAAATGCCTGGCTTCGTGTTGATCAAATGCCAGAAAGTCCTGGGCTTCGCTGTGGTAAGGAAGCCATTGAGCAATAGGTGTTTTGTTTTGCTGATGACAAGATTTTCGACATTGAAAAGTTTCAACGGTAAATTGAGAGGAAGACCTTGACCAGCTCCCACCCAGCAGCAAGGAGGTGGCCGATTTGAGCTTGGGGCTGAGCAGATTTGTGCCAGCTGTTCCAGGCCAACCGCAGCTCCAAGGACCCAGCTCCTGGTCCCTGAAGACCTCATCTCTTCCAGTTTTAGGGCCACCTAGGCCTGGCAGTGAACATGCCAGGTACATAGGGGTTACAGACTGCTTTTGTCAGTAATTAAGTGTTCCAAGGAAGACAGCCAGGCTCATTCCTATTGCTGATGGCTGCTTTTGCAGAGTTGAGTAGTTGTCACTGAAACGGTTTGGCCTGCAAGGTAAAATATTTGCTATTTGGCCCTTCAGGAGAATGAGAATGATGCTGGCTGGGGGCCAATGTACATGAAACCATGGAGAAAGAAAAAGATAGAGAGAGAAGGAGAGAAAAGGAAAGAGAAGGAAGGGACAGGAAAAGCCAACTTAGACCCTGTCTCAAAACAAAATGAAAAGGGCTGGATGTGTGGCTTGGTAGTAGAGCTCTTGCCTAGCATATGTGAGGCCCTGGGTTCCATGGCTCTCCAGCATCCTGAGAGCAGAGAGAGAGAGGGACGGGGCAGGGGAGGGACAGGGCGAGCATGCCGATCCCTGCTTGGAGGGAACAGAAGTTGGCCTGATGCAGACAGTGCTGGGGTGCCAGCCTAGCTGGGGAGCGAGACCTGGGAGCCTGAAGGCCGGAAAGGGGCAGAGGCATGAGGGAAGACGGAGAGCTCAGGTGAGCCAGCCCTAAAGGTGGGCCCGGAGCGTCAAGGTTTGCAGACAGATGGGGACAGGCAGATCAGAGAGATCCCCAGGAGGCCTGGCTGCCCCTGCTGTGTCAATGCGTGGAGCTCAGCCCCTTTTGGGAGCTGGGAGAGCACGTGGGTCTAGGGCCTTGTTTCTTTTTCTCAGTCTCTCTCCCTCTCCCTCTCCCTCTCTCTCTCTCTCCCTCTCTCTCTCTCTCTCTCTCTCTCTCTCTCTCTCTCTCTCTCTCTCTCTCTCTCTCTCTCTCGAGGATGGAGCCCAGGGGGACTTTAACACTGAACTACCTCTCCAGAAACTTTGTTTATTTTTAAATTAATATTTATTTATTTATTTTTGAAACAGGGTCTCACTATGTAGCCCAGGCTGGCCTCAAACTCTCAGAGATCCTTCTGCCTGAGCCTCCAGAGTGCTGGGATTACAAGTATTCGTGTGCCAGCACACATGACCTGCAATTTTATTTTTTATTTTGATACAGGATCTGGCTAAGCTGCCCATATTGGGCTTGAACTTGCAATTTTCCTGCCTCAGCCTTCTAGAGTGTTGGGATTACAGGTGTGTGTGTCACTATGCCCGGTTTAGGGAGTTACATTCTGCTGGGGACAGGGAAAAAAAATATCCTCAACCAGCAAACATGATTAGATTGCAGTAAGTAACAGAAAAAAAAAACCTCCTTTCCTATGCAGAAAATAAAATCTCTGGGTTAGGAAGTTGTTTCTAGGCACTTGGGAGGCTGAGGCAGGAGGATCACTATGAATTTGAGACTAGCCTGGGCTACATAGTAGTGAGTTCAAGGGCCGCCTGAACTACAGTGTGAGACTCTCTCTCTCTCTCTCTCTCTCTCTCAAAAAAAAAAAAAGGTCCAATAAAAGGTTCCAAGGAGTTTGAGGGGGCAAAGATCAGGCTGGTGAAACTGGGCACTGTGTAGGAATGGAGAGGCAGGCAGAGGCCCAAGGTGGGTTTCCCTACCCTTAGTGCCCAGGCCCTGTTCCCCACCCGCCAGCTGCAGGTCCCGCAGAACAGCTGGTGAGCCCAGGACCCAGAGGCCCTCATCTGCACCGGCAGGGGGTGGGCTGCTCAGCCTCTTCTTCCCGCTTTATTTATATCTTTTGCAGTGCTAGGGATCAAACCTAGGGCCTCCCACATGCTAGGCAATTACTCTACCACTGAGCCACAGCTCTTTTTAAAAGTTGTTATTATTTTTTAGTATGAGGGATTGAACCCAGGGCCTTTGCACTGAGCTATATCCCCAGCACCCCCTTTTGGTTTTTTCAGCCCTTTTTAATTTTCTATTCTGAGACAGAGCCTTGCTAAATTCCTAGGTTGTCCAGGCTGGGCTCCAACTTTTGATCCTCCTGCTTCAGCCTCCCAGAATACTGAGATTACAGGTGTGTGTCATAATGCCTGGTTTCTAGCTTTTTATTATATTTTATTATTTCTTTTTTTGTTGTTTTGTTTTTTGTTTTTTGTTTTTTTTAGTACCGGGGATTGAACTCGGGACCTTGCGCTTGCGAGGCAGGCACCGAAACCACTGAGCTAAATCCCTGGCCCTATTATTTCTTTTTTGCAGTACAGAGGATCAAACTCAGGACCTTGCATTTGTGAGGCAGGCGTGGTGCCACTAAGCTAAATCCCCAGCCCCTATTATATTTTATTTTGAGACGAGGTCTCTGTAAATAAGTTGCCAGGCTGGTCTCAATTGTGATCTGCCTGCCTAGCCTCCCAGGTAGCTGGGATTTCAAGTGTGAGATACTGAGCCGAGCACCAGGAGTGTGTGTGTGTGTGTGTGTGTGTGTGTGTGTGTGTGTGTGTGTGATTATTAAAATGGGATCCTGGGCCGGGGATTTAGCTCAGTGGTTCTGGAGCCTGCCTGGAAAGGGCAAAGATCCGAGTTTGATCTGCATTACCAAAAAACCCCCCAAAAAACAAAAAAAACCCCAGGACCCTAAGCTGGGTGTGGTGGCACACATCTGTAATCCCAGCACTCTGGGAGGCTGAGGCTGGAGAATTGTAAGTTTGAGCCCAGCCTAGGCAATTTAGTGAGGTCTTACCTTATAAATGAATAAATAAATGGGCTGAAGATGTAGCTCAGTGCAAAGGCCCCCCTCAAAATAAGAATCTAATAGCAGGATTCATCAGGTTGATCTGAAACGAAAGTAGAGAAAGACAAAACACAGGCTATTTTCCGAGGGTTTTTGTTTGTTTGTTTGTTTGGTTTGGTTTGGTTTGGTTTTTGAGACAGGGTCTCACTATGTAGTCCAGGGTGGCCTGAACTCACTGTGTAGCCAAGGCTGGCCTCGAACTTGGAGCAATCCTCCTGCCTCAGCCTCCCCAGTGCTTGGGAGCTGGGCCTGGAGCCTAGTGCTGGGCATGCTGCTGGCACTGGCCACTCCATCTTCCTCTCAAATTTGCTAGCAGCTCTATGTTTGGGCAAGACCCTTGCTCCCAAGAAACCTGGGGGAGGAGCCATCTTTCTCTGGCATCGGCATGGTTTTCAGTTCACAGAGTGAATCACAGACAGCGAGGCACAGGCCCTCAGCTCAGGATTTCCTGGTGCTTCCTGCCTGGGAGGGCAGAGTGCTCTTCAGAGCAGTGGCCCCCACTCCCTGACGTCAACTCTGCTCCTGAAGAATGGGTTTCCTTTTCCGTTTGGGAAGACATTGTGTCTGTCATCAGTCCTATCGCCCCATCTTTCTCAACCTGGCACCTCCTGTTTGGGAAAGAGAGAGGGGGCTAGCCAGAAGGTAGGGGGTGGGGCAGGAGGGTGAGCAGGACCAGGAAGATGGACCTCCCAGTCACCAGGTCTCGGAGATGAGTTGCCTGCTGGTCTGGGACCCTCAGGATGTGTATGCAGGAACCTGTCAGTGTGAGGGGTCCTCCCCAGACAGCGAGCCCTCCCCACAGCTACGGGGGACAGGAATGTTTCCAGGGAGCTCCCTCAGTCCCCTCTGTTATGTGCCAGTGTCTAGTCTCCTACTTGTTCTTACCATCCAGCTGATGGCAGAGAGAATGGCTGGTTGTGGTGGAGTATACCTATAGTCCCAGCACTCAGGAGGCTGAGGCAGGAGGATCGCTATGAGTTTGAGGCCAGCCTGGGCTACACAGTAAATTCAAGGCTAGCCTGGACTACACAGTGAGACCTTGTCTAAAAAACAAAACAAGAGTTCAGCCTCTGAAAGCCATTATCTAAATTTTGGCAACCTCTAGATGTGTGTATCCAAGGCCAAGGCCAAGGTTACTTCACTTTAGTTATAGCTCTGCCTATTTCAGACTATCTCTGAAGACTACAGGCTGGTGGTGTCACAGGACCTGGGTCATTCCTTCTTGTTTTTTGTGGGTTTGTTTTTTTGAGACAGGGTTCAGGCTGGCCTTAAACTCACTGTGTAGCTTGGGCTGGCCTCACACTTGTGGCGACCCTCCTGTCTCAGCCTCCCCAGTGCTAAGATTACAGGTATGCACCACCACACCCAGCATTTTTCCTTGTTGTTGGTCCTTAATGTAAATACTTATTGGTTTAACTCATCATGCTGTCAACATCGCTATCCGTGTTACAATTTAGTGTGGATTGGAAACTCCCAGAGAGATGGTGCTCCTTTCATGCAGCAGCAAACAAACCACAGGCAAATAGAAGCTTCCAGCTCTGCTCTGCATGATCAGGGTGCTCCCGTGGCCACGTGGTGCTCCACTCAAGGCGACACAGAAGCCACTCAGAAAATGTTTACTCTGTAGCTCCGTGCAATGGGCACCGTGCAGAGGTGGATCATGCCACGGATGGTCTCATCTGTTACTGGAAGTTAGGAAATTCGATGATTCGCCATTTCTTTTTTTTTTTTTTGTACCAGCGATCAAACTCGGGACCTCGTGCTTGCAAGGCAGGCAGTGGAACCACTGAGCTAAATCCCCAGCCCTATCACCATTTCTAACTAGGAAGAGTTGAATCAAATTCCACCCAGTATTTGTAAAACTATATAAACTTGAAAGAAAAAAAATTTTTTAAACTTTTTTTTTTTTTGGAGACAGGGTCTTGCTATGTAGCCCAGGCTGGCTTTGAACTCATGGCGATCCTCCTGCCTTAGCCTCTGGAGTGCTGGGGTTACAGGTGTGTGCCACTATACCTGGCTACTTAAAAGAAAATTTAAAACCAATCTGAAATATTTATAGATTGTAAACAATTTGGAAACTCTTAAATAGCATCAAATAATCAATGTTTGTTTTGTTTTATTTTTGGTACTGGGGATCGAACTTGGGTCCTTGCGCTTGCACAGCAGGTGGTGAAACCACTGAGCTAAATCCCCGGCCCTAAATAATCAATGTTAACTAGGTGTGGTGGTGCACACTTGTAATCTCAGCTACTAGGGAGTTTGAGGCAAGAGGATCACAACTTCCAGGCCAGCTGGGCAATTTAGCCAGACCTGCTCTCAAAATGAAAAAATTAAAAAGGGCTGAGAGATGTAGCTTAGCTGTAGACTGAACTCTCTGGGTCCAATCTCAGTACCAAAAAAAAATATTGGTGTATTGCAGTTTGTACTCATTTTAATTTTTTTTTTGAGACAGACTCTCACTATGTATGTCATTCAGGCTGGTCTTGAACTTGTGGTGATGTTCCTGCCTCAGCCTCCTGAGGGCTGAGATTACAGGTATATGCCACCATGCCTGGTTACTCACTCTAATTTTTAACAAAAATGAGATAATCTGCACACTATTCTTTAGTAATTTGGCTGTGTGTGTGTGTGTATTACTGGGAATTGAAATCAGGGCCTGCGCCCTGGGCTACAACCCAGCCCTTTTTATTTTTAATTTGAGATGCAGTCTTATTAAGTTGCCCGGGTTGGGCTTGAACTTGCAACTCTCTTGCAGTATGTTCGGATTACAGGTGTGCACCACAAAGTAACCCCCCCCCCCTTTTTTTGAGATAGACTCTCACTATGTATCCCAGGCTGGATTTGAACTTGCAGTCTCCCTGCCTTGATCTCTAGAGTGCTGGGATTACAGGCGTGTGCCATGGGACTGGCTAGTAATTTGGCTTTTATATGTAATGTCATAAAACATTCTTCTAGAACATCATTTTTTGTGGAGGTACAGACTTCTAATATGTTGATATGCCAGTGTTTATTTTATTATTATTATTATTATTTGCCAGTGTTTATTTAACCAGCTCCCCTATGGAGCTGCTTCCACTTTTGAGATCATGAAAAATGCTGACATAAACATTCTTGTAGGAATGTGTAATTCATTTCCTTGGGATAATCTGGTGGAAGTGGAATTTGGAATGTTGTTTTCAGTGTGACCATATCATTTTAATCTCACAACACCCCTGGGAGGGATAGGATATGATTATATTTTACAGCTTTTCCAGTTTCCAAGTCCCGGCTTATGTGGGCCAAACAGGATTACAGAACAGAGTTCATCTCTTCTGCCTGTCAAAATACGGCAAGGTTTTCCTTTTTTCTTTTTCTTTCTGGGTACAGAACCAGGGCCTCCTGCATGCTAGGCAAGTCCTCTACTACTGAGCTACATACCTCCCTGGCTCCGTCCTTTAAAAGGTGACCCTTAAAAAATGTTTTTGTTTATGGGCATGTGTTTCTTCAGCTTATTTGGCACAGAACTGTGCATTCCCAGGGGCCAGGGCTGGTCTTGTATGGGGCACAAGAGTGTACCAGGCACGCCATTCCCCTCACAGAGATGAGTTGAGTCCGCTTTGTGCCATAGAGCTGCAGGTGCTGGGGCTGATAAGGTGAAAAATGCACACACACACCCAGTCCCAAGTCTGGCGAGGACTTTCCATGGATCTGTGCAGCGTGCTGGTCAGCGATCACCAAGTTACATAGCCCTGAATAGCTCTAGCACCTTGGGGACGTTGCACAAGCCTAACACAGCCCATCAAGTCCAGCTTGACGAGTGGGGCAGCCCCGTGGCACGAGGGCCCAGAGTGCACTCACCCTCAAGTGGGGCCTCCAAGCCTTGCCTGAGTGTCACCAAAGGGAAACTGAGCCCCAGGTGGAGAAGTACCGAGTCGGCCCAAAGCCCACAGCCCGGCCTCCTGCGCCTGCGCGCTGCCGCTGTGTCCGCGCTTGCGTTCTCAATAAAGTTCGCGCGCGTCGGAAGCGGAAGCGGCGAGTCTCCATGGCGGCAGCGGCGGCGGCGGCGGCGGGGCCGGTGTTTTGGAGGCGGCTGCTGGGCCTCCTGCCTGGCCGCCCGGGACTAGCCGCCCTCCTGGGGCGCCTGTCTGACCGCCTCGGTAGGAACCGAGACCGCCGGCGCAGGAGGTGAGATCGATCGGCGGCTGGGCTGGAGGGGACCTGACCCGCGCGCGCCCCGGCTCCCGGGCCTCCCCGGCTTCGCCGCTGGCTGCCGGAGGGGAAGTGGGCGCCCGAGCGCGGCTGTCAGCCGGGCCGTCCTCGTTTCCCTCCCCACCGCGCTTGGCTGCGAGGCTGCGAGCTCGGACCACTGTCCCCCAGCGCTGTGAAAGGGACTGGGGAGTCCTTTCAGGGGCCGTCGGCCAACCTCTTGGGGCTAAAGTGTATTTCCTGGTTTGAGCCCCAAGATGTGAGTGGGGGAGAGTCCTGACCCGAGAGGCACTGTTTGGGTCGGGAGAAGTCTTTTCCTTAAGTAATCCTGGCGGGGAGGTGACTTGGCGGGAGTGAATCAGCCCTGCTCGGATTGTGTGCAGCAGCGTTTCTCACATCCTGCCGTAGTGGGGTGTGAAGCAATCCTGAGTCAGTAACACTCGGCCATGGGAAGAGGAACCACTCGAAAACCTTCTTACACTTTTCAAAGGGCCTGTGTTCTGGAAAAGTACTGAAGTGAGTTATGTAAATGATGAAGTAGGCTTTGAAGCAATTTGTTCAGGCAGTGGTCTTTTAAATATTTGCCAAGGACAAGCTGACCTAAGAGGCCTCCTGCTATTGCTAATATTAAAGGGAGGGGGGTAGTTCTCTGTGTGCAAGTAGTTTTCTTATTAGAGAGATTTGACCCTTACGCTTGATTCTTTTAAAAAAGGTTGTGAAATTGCATTGTTTAGTTGAGGTCGCATTATTTTAGATGTTTTTTCCATGCTGGAAATTGAACCCAGGGCCTCCAGTAGCTAGGCAAGCACTCTTATCACTCAGCTGTACCCCACCTCTAAATCCCCGGCACTTCCTCATTTTCGGTAACTGATGCTTAGCCAATGACCTGTTCATTCCAGTGGGAGGGCAGTCAGATGATGTCTTCGTCCTGGAATCAAACCATTGAGAGATTTGGTTTACAGTTTTGAAAAATATACTACCTTCAAAGATGAGACGTTTAGGCCATTTTGTAATTTTCCTCTATGTGTTTAACCTATGGAAAACACATTATTAATTATTGTTGAACCTTGGAATGGATTCCTCAAGGATGGTGAGGGCACTCTCCACAAATTATTATTTTTTAAAAATTAATATGTTAGGAGGATCACCACCAGTTCAAGACCAGCCTGGGTTACACGGTGAATTCAAGGCCAGCCTAAAATAAATAGTGAGACCCTATCTTAAAAAACCAAAAAGAAAAAAAAAAATATATGTTTGTAATATATAATAATTATGTTCATCTTGGGGAATTGATATACATATCATATCTTAATCATTTTTACCCCCTCTCCCATCTTGGCCTATCCCCTACCACAATTTTTTTTGGGGGGGGGTGGAGTTTTGAGACAGGGTCTTGCTATGTAGTCCAGGCTGGCCTTGAGCTCACTCTCTAGCCCAGCCTGGTCTGGAACTCATGGTGATCTCCTTCCTCAACCTCCCAAGTGCTGGGATTACAGGTGTGTACTACTATACCAAGCTGAGAATTGTTTCTTTGAATCAAGAGTTCAAGAAGAAATTCAGTTTCTTTTTTTTTTGATACTGGGAATCGAACTCAGGACCTTGCACTTGTGAAGCAGGCGCAGTGCCACTGAGCTAAATCCCCGGCCCCAAAAATCAGTTTCTTATTTATTTAATTCTTTCTTTTTTTGAGGCAGGGTCTCACTATGTAGCTTAGGATAGCCTTGAACTCGAAGTGATCCTCCTTCCTCAACCTCTCGAGTGCTGGGATTACAGGAATGTGCCAGCCTCCATGCCCAGCCAAATTCAGTTTCTTGGGCAGAAATTCTTGTTTTATAATCTTTGGAAATAAAGTATATAGGATGAGAACAAATGCTCTGACCAAGATTGAATGATACCATAGGTTTTTTTTTTTAGGTACCGGGGATCGAACTCAGGACCTTTCGCTTTTGAGGCAGGCACAGCACCACTGAGCTAAATCCCCAGCCCTATAGGTTTCTGACTCTTCTCCTTTGTTTGGTTTGCAGATTTTTTTTTTTTTGGTTGGTTTGGTTTTGATGGTATTGGGGATTGAACCCAGCCCTTTAAAAATTTTTATTTTGAGAAGATCTTGCTAATTCACTAAGTTACCCAAGATTTGTTTGAACTTGCGATCCTTCTGCTTCAGCCTCCCAGAGTGCTGGAATTACAGGCGTGTGCCATTTTCTGGATCTTTGTGACTTTGGTGTTTGGAGTTATGCATGTCTGTTGTGGCCACTCACCCTCTGTTGGCTGCTGGCTTTCATTTCTTCTCCGTTGTTCTGCTGCACCTCCCAATTCCTCATTCCCTGAACGATGTGTTTTCTTGTAACTCTCTGATCATTGATTCATTGATAATAGTTCTCTGTAGTCATGAGCTTAAGTTATTTTAGATTTCAGCTCGCCAGTCTGACTCAGCTCTTGAAGGGGCAGGTGAATCCTTGTGGCTAGCAGGGAACGGTTCTTTTACTGCTGTGGTTTCCTTGCAGGCTTAGCAGTGGCCTGGAGATCGAGAACTCTACTTACAGTCATTTCTAATTAGTGATCTTGAAATACTGCTGTTTCCTCTTAAGCAAGCAAGCAAGCATCTGACTCATTGTCAGGGAGCCTTGAATAGTTGGCTTATGCATGGTGTGTGGAGCACTGCTGTGTCAGGCCCTGAGGAAGCAAAGATGGAGGGAGACACAGCCCTGCCTTCAGGATGCTCAGACCCGTGAACAGACAGTTACAGGGAAAATAGGATGGAAGGTGATGATAGCATCCAGGAGAGGCACTTGGAAGCGAGGGGAGGCTTCTTGGTGGCGTCAAGAGCATGCTCAAAGAGGGGGTGATGTGAACAGCAGTGGCAGGCAGTTCTAAGACCCCACAGGCATTCAGACTGCCTCTAGGAGCTGATGGCGGAATGGAGTAGGGAAAGAGAGAGCTAGGAGCAAGTCAGCCTTCCGGCTAAGGACCCAGAGAGACCCTAGATTATACATCCTCCCCTCCCTTTTCTTGTACTGGGGATTAAACCCAGGACCTTTGGATTCAACTATATCCTAGCATGGGTTCATGTCCCATCCGTGGTCTATCACCCTCGCCCCAGGGTCTTCCTAAATTGCCTAGGCTGGGCTCAAATTCATGATCCTCCTGCCATAGGCTCTCAGAGTGCTGGGATTATGGATTATGGGCATGCAGCACTATGCCTGGCTTCAAGTTGTAGTTTATTAAAAATGTTAATGTTAACAGGAGTATCTGTACCCATGTTGTAGCGGGTGATGAGTTAGGCTATATCAATTGGGGTTTTTTTTGGGTTTTTTGGGGGGGCTATATCAGTTGTGTGTACCTAAGCAGATGGAAACAGCCTGAGATTAAAATGTTCAACTGGATAATCTCTCTGTGGATAGTGTGATCCGATTAATGTAAACAGTCATTTCAAGGCAGCAGGAATCAGGTTGGCTGAGGCTGTTCCAGTAGTAAAACACGTGATTGGTTTTAACCAGACACTTTGTCCCTGGTGCATTTGGCTACCCTGGGTGTATTGGGGGTTATAAATGTATTTTAAATTTTTGCCCCCCACTCCCATGTATTTGACTTCTGGTTGGCCAAGGCAAGAGTCGAATCACTGGGTCAGCATGTAGCTGGCAGCCCAGGCCTCCATGCAGCACTTACTGGGGGAGTTGAGCAGCCACTGGGCTTTGGTAACCTCCGGGAATCCACATCATTTCCCTTACTGGGTTCAGGTCTTGCATTAGTCAGGAAGGGCCGCCCGCTGATGGGTTGCAGGAAGTATGGGACCTTCATGTAGTTTCTCAAGCCCTTCTCAGGAAGTGTTATGACTGTTGCTCTTTTCTCATCAGTTCACTTTTTTTTTTTTTTTTTTGGTACCAGGGATCAAACTCCGGTCCTTGCACTTGCGAAGCAGGCGGTGGAACCACGGAGCTAAATCCCTGGCCCTCATCAGTTCACTTTTTACGTTTAACCATGTATGACGGCAGGGCAAGGGGTACAGGGTGGGTTTTTCTTAAAAAGTAGTTTCTGAAAACTATGACAATCCAGAGAGAGCTCAGTTTCTTTTAAAGACTTCTTTTTACCTCGTTTTGTACAGACTTGGATGAGATCCAAACCACAGTTTGTTCCACGAAGCTTACAGTTTCAGTGGAGCTCATGGACCCTTAGACTGTGGCTCTGAGCCCACTGCGAGGGACAGTTAATACCCGGAGTGCAAGACAGAGAATACGACTCCTGTCTGTCGCAGGTTTGTGGGAGCCTGAAGACTCCTCCAGCTTCACCATGTTCTTTGTTCAAAGCCTCAAAGATCTTATTTGGGAAAAGCCCCAAGAAGTTGGTGTGTAGCTTGTGTGCCATTGTGTCATCAGGCACTTGGCTCAAGGGGAGGCAGACTGTCCTCTGAAACTGAGGGGATGTGGAGGGGAGACCAAGGTGAACCTTGGAGTTTGCCTGCCCGCTTCTGCCTCTCCCTCCCTCCCTGCCTCCCTCCCTGCCTCCCTCCCTGCCTCCCTCCCTGCCTCCCTCCCTGCCTCCCTAGGCTTCACACCCTCTCCTGTTGGCATCCCTTCATTTAGAACATGGGGTCTCCAGCTTCATTGTTGACATCCGGAGAAGAAATGTGAGATACGCCAGTGTGTCCTGTGAGACACATGGAGCTTCAGAATGTTTGGTGAGATGGGAAACTCCGGTCTCCCCACTAAAGGGACCAATGCCTTCTGTTCTCCCCGAGGTCCCCTCTGTAAACAGGCGTGCTGGATGGCAGCTCAGCCGCATGGTTACTCTGAGCTCAGGGCCCGTCCCTGTCTCCACCCTCTCATGGAGGCATATGGGGGGGTGCCTTGTCCTGCCTGGGCTTCCCTGTCCTGTCTGGGTGGCTGCCCTAATCCCGGGGCTCAGGGATGAGATGCAGGACCTCTGTATCTTCAGGGCCTTGCCACTGAACTGCATCCTCAGGTGTTTTTATTCTGTTTTGAGATAGGGTCTTATTAAGTCACTAAGCTTACCAGGCTGAGCTTGAATTTATGATCCTCCTGCCTCAGCCTCTCAGAGTCCTGGGACTACAGGGATGTGCTGTGGGTCCTCCCTGAGATGGCAGGAAGATGCTTTCCTCTCTGTACCAGTGCACCCCCTCCATTCAGACTCTCTGGGCCCACATGCTCAGTCCCCTCTGGTTGGAGCAGTGGGCCCCCAGGTCAGGGCTCCCCAGTGCATTCCCTGGTTCTGGAAATTTGCAGCGTGCACAGGAAGCCTTAAGTCGCGTGACTGAAGCTTCACCCAGAGCCAGGCGTGCTGACTGCCAGAGGATGCTCACCTGTCTCACCTCTAGGATTGCTTTGCGTTGTTGGTCTGTCCAGGTTGTTGGTGAGGTTACCAGACAAAGCTGGGCAGCTCCCTGCCCTGGCACCCCAGGACTACCTCCTCAGCACCGGCCCCCCCTCCCCCCCCCATGGCTCCGGTCCCACCCCCTCTCTGCACTCCCCGAATTCCGGGCTGGCTGAACCTTGTTATCTGGCCCCTCTCTTCCACTTCCTCCTTCTTATAACTAGAAACGGGTGCTAGATGGTATCTAGAAAGAGATGACTCGAGAGTCGGTCTAGATGTGGAAATTGTGTGTGTGCCCTGGTTACTTCTCTAAATGATAAGTGTGACATAGAACTCCGCCTTTTTGGTAACCACAGCCTGGGTCTCTTCAGATCCCTTGGGGCTTGGTTTTTGGTCAGACATGTAGTTTCTGCATAACCTCCTGGGGTGAGGGGAGTCAGCGCAGGTGGTCACCCGGCCCCTGGAGACAGTTACTGTGCAGCAGGGCTGTGTCAGTGTGGAGATGAAGCTTTTCTGAGAAACTTCCCAGGGGTTGCACTGTGGAAAGCCGGGAGCTAGGTGCCCTGGGTTCTGGTAAGGTGAGTGGAAAGAATGGGCCTGAGCAAGCCCGCCACGGCCTGGCTCACTCCACTCGGGTCTCCTCTCAGGTCTGTTGTGAGACACTTGCAGCCTTGCAGAGTGCCTTCCTCTCCCAGAGCAGAAAATGGGCGCTGGGACGCTGTGCCTCTCGAGGCACCATGAAGCAGTGAAACCTAATTGGCTTCCAGCTCCTTTTCTCCTAACAAAAATAAACCCATCAGTACACAGATTAAACAGGAAGCCAACACAAAAATGCCTTCAACAATTGGAACTGAGGCCCTGGTGAGGCACTGGCAGGGAAGGCTGCCGGGAGCAGGGCCTTGCTGAGATCTCAGGCCATGGGACACTTCCTGCCGGGGCGGCCTGCTCCCAGGCAGATGGGGGTGGTGGCCACTGACACCTGTGTGGGCTCTGTACGGGTCTCCTCTGGACCGCTGCTGAGCCCTGCCCCTGAATTCTGTTGAGCGTTGGTCTTGCCAGATCTGCTGTGTGCATCTGCCCATTGTTCTCTCATTGTTCTCTTTGCCGAGCCCCCTCCCCTCTGAGTTCCCCTGCTCCCCTTTGAGGGACTTGAAGCATGTTCTGTGTGTGTGTGTGTGTGTGTTTGTGTGTGTGTGTGTATTTTTTTGGGGTGGGGTGGGGAACCGGGAATCGAACTTGGGTCCTTGCGCTTGTGAGGCAGGTAGCAGAACCATTGAGCTAAATCCCCGGCCCTGTTCTGTATATTTTGACATGTAATTCATATTAGCATTTCTGCTCATACTGTTCTTAGGTAATCCCAGGTATGTAAATCAGTGAGGCAACCGTGGCTGTGGAGGTGGAGACTGCCTGGCTCTGCATGTATCACCATGGTCTGTGGCGGGTGCTCCCAGCAAGGCCTCCTGACCTTCGCCCTCATCTGGTTGCCTTGTGCTGAGGAGTGTTTCCTCACTTTACTCTTTGGGAGCTGGTTTATAGCTCTGGGCCATGTGGAGGCTGTGTGAGGACTGACCAAGGGGTGTAGGGGGCACAGGTGCAGCTCTGGCTCATTCCCAGCTCTGAGAGGCGAGAGAAGCCTCAGTAGGCAGGGTATGCTGACCTGCTGTGGGCTTGCCGCCGTGCATGGACCAGGCTTCACTCACAAATGTCCGTCACCAGCCAGGTTGCTGTGCAGACTTTCCCTCCTGTTGTCTCATGGTCTGTCCTGCACCAGAGGGCCCTCCTTCCTCTCCTCTTGGGCCTGGCAAGTATGTAGCTCATGGTTTGGGAAGTTGAGGTAGCGATCCCTCATTCATATTCCAGGCCTTTCCTCTGCAGGCGGTCGCCCATGAGTGTCCGCACCCCCACTAGACAGCCAGGGGGAGGCTGGGAGCTGCTGGTTTCCCACCTCTGCCCGGGCTGAGGCCTGCTCCGTCCAGTCTTCCCAGGACCCGGAGAGCAAGCACCTTCCACCATTGCTGAAATGTCCTTGGCAGTGAGTGGCCAGGACAGACTGGTGGGCTTTCTGGGAAGCACAGCCCTGGGCCATCTGGCGTCCATGCCCTGGGAAGACTCAGCACTTTATCATGAGGCCTGCAGTGAAATCATCTTCCTGGAATTTGTGGCCACTCGGGCTTAGGGTGTTTGAGCCCTCCTTTCTCCAGAGTCCTCGGAGGTGGCACCTGAAGGGGGTTTTCCTGGTGCTGTTCGCAGGACCGGAATTCAGAGGAGGGCGGGGTTTGCACAGGGCTGGGTGTGTGGGGCTGCGGAGATGGGGCTCTCTGCCGCCTCAGGAGCGTGTGGTCAGTGCTGGCCAGAGGTGGGGTGCGGCCTCCAGGCAGGTGGCGGCTGCTCGTGGTGAAGGGGCCCCTCACGGTCACCAGCATCTCATGAGACAGATGGCTCCTTTCCCCTAGCCTGTTCTTGCTCCACTTTTCTCTTCAAATCTTTTTTTCTCTTGTACTGGGGATCAAACTCAGGACCTTGTGCTTGTGAGTCAGGCACAGTGCCACTGAGCTAAATCCCCAGCCCTCAAATCTTTTTTGTTTTTCCTTTTCTGTGGTAGTGGAGATTGAGCCCAGGGCCCTTGCAGTGAGCTACATCCCCAACCCTTTTTTATTTGGAGACAGGGTTTCACTAGGTTGTTAGGTTGCCAAGGCTGGGCTTGAACCTCTGATCCTCCTGCCTCAGCCCTCTGGAATGCTGGGATTATAGGCGTGTGCCACCACACCCAGCCAGGTCTGAGTTTGTGGGGTTTTTTTGAGACGGGGTCTCACTGTGTAGCTCAGGCTGGCCTAGAACTGCAGTGATCCTCCTGCCTCAGTCTCCTGAGTGTTGAAATTTCAGGCATGTGCCATCATACCCGGCTAGATCTGAGTTTTAAGAAGAAATGCTTTACTAATTTCTTCTTTGAACAAAAACCTTGTTCATCTCACAAGTCATATGGCTGCGGGTTTGTATAGCAGTCCTCAGACTTTTCCCAGGGCTACCCTTCTAGGAGTCTGCAGGTGATTATTTTAGGCAGATTTGCTGGGAGGTAGTATTAACCAGGTGGCTGCTTTTGTGAGTTCAGTTGTGGCTCCTGTAAATTTGGTCCCTGAGTTGTTTGGAGTTAACTGAAAGTCTGGGATTTCTCCCTTGGCACTGGCACTTTGGAGGTGCTCAACAGTAGCTCTTTGAGGTGTTAGGAGGAGAGAGGGCTAAAGGGAAAATCCTGCTGCAGAGCTCGGCTTAGGCTCCTCCCACCCTGCCTCCCTCCCTCCTTGCTCAGTACTGGGGATGGAAACTGGGGCTTTCGCACAGCGGCACCCGCCTTCCTTCAGTTAGAGACAGGGCTTGCTAAATTGTGGATCAGGGTGGGTGAGTTGCCCTGGCTGGGTTTGAACTTGCAGTCATCCTGCCTCAGCCTCTCAGGTGTTGGGATTACAGATGTGTACACCACACCCTGCTTGGTCTGTCTGTCACCTGTCTGTCTGCCTGTCTCTGTCTACCTATCTGGCTATCTTTCTTTGAGACAGGATCTTGCTGTGTAGCTCAGGCTGGCCTTGAACTCACTGTGTAGCCCAGGCTGGCCTTGAACTTGTGGTGATCCTCCTGGCTCAGCCTCCCCAGTGCTGGGATTACAGGAGTGTGCCACCATGCCCGGCTCACTTTTTAAAATATTGTAAGAAATCAGAAATTGGCCAAATTTCTTCTCTTCTCTCCCGGCAGCCAAGAGAGGTGTCTGTAGAGGTTCTGAAGAGGGTAACCCATTTGTGTGTCTCTTTAACTAGGTCACCATGGCTGTTGTTGGCTCCCTTGCTGTCCCCAGCTGCCCCCCAGGTCCCTTCCCCACCTTGCTGCCTCTGTCCAGAGGGTGTACATAGGTTCCAGTGGATCCGGAACCTGGTTCCAGAGTTTGGCGTCTCCAGCTCTCACGTCAGAGTGCTCTCCTCCCCGGGAGAGTTCTTCGAACTCATGAAGGTAAGTTGTGCCTGAAGACTGAGGGAAGAAGTAGGAACTGGGAGGGAGCATGGTGCCTGTAGTCCCAGCACTCTGGGAGGCTGAGGCAGGAGTATCCAGGTTTGAGCCTAGCCTAGGCACTTAGTGACTTAAACTCTGTCTCAAAATAAATAAAAAGGATTGGAGCTGGGCATGGTGGTGCACACCTGTAATCCCAGCACTCACTCACTCACTCAGGAGGCTGAAGCAGGAGGATTGTGGAGAGTTTGAGGCCAGCCTGGGCTATTTAGTGAGTTCAGGGCCAACCTGAACCACATGGTGAGACCTGTTTCAGAAAAATGTTAGCAAACAGCACTGGGGATGCAGCTCAGTGTGAAGGCCCCAGGTTCAAGCTCCAGTAAGACACACACACACACACACACACACACACGCGCGCGCGCGCGCACGCCCAATAAGTCAGAGTTGGAGGTATGGGGGGGCTCAGGGTGTGTTAGTCCTGTGTTCTCCATTCTAGGGCTTCTGATGCCGGTTTAGCATTTTGGGTTCTGACTGTCACAGGTGATTGAGTGTGAGCCTTGTGCTACACACTCGGGACAGTTAGTGAGCACATGTGGATCTCCCCGGGTGTCCTGGCTAGGGGATGGGGAGTGAGCCTTTGTCTGGTCTGCACAGGATGGGTCTGCCCCAAGCTCAGTGGTCCCATTTGCTGGATGCAGTAGGAGTCCCACGGGGGACTGAGGTGTCAGCAGCCCCCAGTGCCCATCAGGGAAGAGGCATCTCAACGCAGCTGGGAACTTGAGCACCCTGGGCCTAGGCCTCGTAGTCCTCCTTTCTGGGGCTCTGTTGAAGGAGTGCGCCACCTTCTTCCTCCAGGAGTGAGGTCATCTTTGCGCTTCAGGGCTCAGCTTTCAGCATGTTACTTCCGTTTACATGCCATGTCTAGCTGTTCTTAGCTGAAGTGCTAATTGGAATGAAGCAATCCAACACTTATTAATCTTTAACAACATGAGCTCTCCACGTTCATTTGAGTGATGATGCTAGAATGAAGATCTGAGAGCTGGCAGGCTGGGAGATAACAGGAGACACGGGTGGGGATCTGTCTCTGTGCAGAGAGAGCTGCTGAGTGCCTGCCCATCTTTTCTCCTTTTGCCATCTCATTCTGTTGATCCACATTTAGCTTCATATCTGGCTGGCTGACTGATTCCAGAAGGGACTCTGTGTGTGTGTGTGTGTGTGCGCGCACGCGTGCACTCGCACTCACGGGGCCTGTTGCCTTGTTCTCCCCCTCTCCCCCTCCCCCACTGCCTGCAACATGTGTCTGTCCTGTGTGGCCTTGTTGGTTGGGTGCTGCAGCCTACTCTCTGCACACACTTGGCGCCCTCCTTGGTGTGAAGGAACAGGTTTTTCCATGTCTGTTATCTCAGTGCCCTAGTGGACCCTGGTGGCTGAGTGACTGTGTCTCCACATGGTGATCCACGGCCAGTAGCTAGGCCACAGTGCATCTGCCTGGGGTGCGCGCGGCTGCAGAGGTAGGAAGGGGCAGTGGCCTTGTCTGGGGGCTGAGAAACCGGGGGCTTCTTTCCTGCCCTAGGACTAAATTGAGGCCGGATTCTTCTGGCTCCCATCACACAGAGTGACATGTTTCTTCCTCGGACAGGCAGCAGCCTGTGACCAGTGGGGACAGAAGACAGTGTTGGTTTCTTCCTGGTCCCCATATGGGACCTGGTGTCGTACTGTAAGCAGTTGGATACACTGTGGTTGCTCAATCTGAATGGACTCAAACTTGACTTGCTGCTTTTTTTTTTTTTTTTTTTTACCGGGGATTGAACTCTGGACCTTGCACTTGGGAGGCAGGCATAGGAACCACTGAGCTAAATCCCTGGCCCTTGCTGCTTTTATTCCTCATTGTCCCTGCCAGTGTCGTTCATTCATTCATTCACGCATTCGTGAGACAAGGTCTCGCTGTGTAGTTCAGGCTGGCCTTGAACTTTTGATGCAGCCCAGGCTGCCCTTGAATTTATGGTGATCCTTCTGCCCCAGCCTCCCTAGTGCTGAGATCACAGGTGTGCGCCACCATACCTGGCAGTTTTGTTTTGTTTTTTTGTACCGGGGATCGAACTCGGGTCCTTGTGCTTGTGGGGCAGGCATCGGTGGCAGTTTTTCTTTTGGAGACAAGATCTTGGTGTGTAGTTCAGGCTCATGATCCTGCCTCAGCTGAGTGCTGGGATTACAGGTATGCACCATCACACCTGGCTTCTCATCTATTAATAGGTAACAAAGCAAAGGGAATAGCAACCTGGGTTGTAGTTTTGTTTTGTCCATGTACCTAAGGCTTCTCCAGTGGCCTATTCACGCAACTGTGTAGTACAGATGCCCAACTTCCTGTGTGGATGATGTGGGTTAGGGATGACATCTCTTCTTCCTTTTTTTAGCAGTACTTGGTTTCTGGGATCTTGACTATTATATATCTAGGTGTAGATTTTTTTGACTGTGGCTAGTTGGAGTTCTATATGCCTCACTTATCTGTATGTCTAGTTCTCCACCTCTGTCTGGGAAGTTTTCTGCTATTACTTCTGTGAACAGTTTTTTTGGGGGAGGGTACCGGGGATCGAACTTGGGTCCTTGCGCTTGCAAAGCAGGTGGCGGAACCACTGAGCTAAATTCCCTGTGAATAGTTTTTTTATGTCAGTTGTACTTTCTCCTGTTTTTTCTTGGATTCCTGTCAGTCTTGTTATTCTTCTTTGCATCATCTAGTAGCTTCTGGATTGATGTCTCATGGTCCCTTACTATTTTTAAGAAATCTCTGTTTTCATGGTCATTAACCTCAATCCAGCCTTCTATACCTGATATTCTATCTTCACAGTCCCTTAATCTGCTGTGCATACTTTCAATGGAGTTTTTAATCTCCTAGATATCTGTTTGACTCTGTTTCATGGATTCCATTTCTTTCTTATGCTGTGCATTCATGGCTTCCAGCATGTTTCTGATCTCATCTATTTTTTTTTTATCTGTTTCTGTTCTAGAGCTTCTAATCATGTCTTTCATTCTGCTCACCATCTCTGTAGTTATCTGGGAGATTATTTCTGCTTTGAATTTTTCTAGAGCCTCATTCATCTGTTTTGTTACTTCCTGTGCTATCAGTTCAGGGTGTCCAGGTGGTTGATTATCAGACTTTTCCACCTCCTTTCCCCCAGGATTTGCCTTTTGTGGGGTGGAAGTCTGAGTTTGTGCCTTGCTTAAATATCTTCTCATTTTTGTTTTTGGTACTGTCCTTGGTTTAGTTCCTGGGTTGATACTTCGAAGTTGCTTATTGTAAGTATCTTTGTTGATGTATTTAGAACCCTTATGGAATGATTGCTTCTCAGAGGTGTCTTCCAGGTATAGCTGGCCTTTAGGTTTTGAGTCTCTATTGGCTCTGAGGCTGTCTCATTTTCATTATACCAGGAAGGACAACTGATTAGATCAATCACAACACCTTAGCCCAAGTGATACAATCAGCAACACCATAGCATCAAGTACCTCTTAGAAAATGACAGTTTGTGGTAGTTATTAATCTATCACCTTTAACTGTGTGAATTAGATCAAAATCGAGGACCAACCCAACCTATGTTTATAGTGAATAAACTCTTCAATATAGCAACTTTACCCTTCGGGATGGAGAGTTAGAAGGAGTTGGGGAGGGAGGGATAGCTAGGTAGAAGGATAGGGGAAGGTTAGCAGTGAGGGTTTTGGCAGTACTTGGATCAAACCCAGGACCTTGTGCATGCTAGGCAAGTGCTGTAGCACTGAGCTGTAGCCTCTGCTCTTTTTATAAATTTTATTTTTAAGGCAGGGTCTAGCTAAGTTGCTCAGGCTGACCTTGAACTTGCTGTCCTTCTGCCTTGGCCTCCCAAGTAACACCCAACAACATCCCTTCTGGATAGAGAAGTGGCCTGAGTCACGTGTGCTTCCCTCCCTATCACCTCACTCTGTATGCTTGGGGTTGACTTATGGTGGCACTGTTCTTTCTGTCCTCGCTATATCTATGGGGCCAGGGATATCTTTGTGCTGTGTCACCTTTGGGTGTCGCTGTGTTCTGTTTATGTTTCTGTGTCCCTGTCTACATTTCAAAAGTGGCTCCTGCTGGTTATAAACAGCTCAGCTGTGCAGATGGTGGAAAGGGTGCAGAATATACCCGGGCTCCCCTTCCTGCCTGCTGTGCTCCTTGGGGACCCTTCAGCAGTGTGGCGCGTGTTTCCATGCTCCTGCAGACATACATGTACACAGGCACGTGCTCAGCCTTGTGCTCGGGGTTCAATGTGAACAGGGGGCATGGTTTGCACTCTGTTCAGGGATTTGCTTTTGTCTTCCTGCAGTGCTACATGGGCATTCACGTGCACACACATCTTTGGACTTTTATATAGCTGCCTCTCCTCTTGTAGTAGGGCTGCAGGGTGCCTTACTTTGAGGGCTGAATATTGAGAACTAGGATTGGGAGTCTTTATGTAGTAAGTTACCATGTACAGTTTAGGCTTCATTTAAATTTTAACTGGTGAAGACAGAGGGTAGCTCAGCTTAGAGTATAATTTGTCTCCAAGGTTGAAGGATCACGTGTTTTCATTGAACTATGAAAATGACAGACGTAAATTTTGAATTGTTTCTCTTTTAGGGGCAGATAAAAGTAGCCAAGAAGCGGGTTGTGATGGCGTCTCTCTATCTGGGCGTAGGACCTTTGGAACAGGAACTGGTAAGGTTCGTGTGGAGCAGATTGGCCTTAAAACATTGCCGCTGCATAGTGCCCTGGGCTTTTTTTTTGTACTGGTGATTGAACTGGGGGCCTTCTCACTGAGGTGCATCCTCAGCCCCCTTTTTTAATGCTTTGAGACATGGTCTCAGTAAGCTGCCTGGGTGGGGCTTGAGTTTTCAGTCCTGCCTCAGACCAAAGTGCTGGAATGACAGTGTGTGCCGCCGTGCTCTTTGGCTTGTTTTGGATATTGTCGGGGAAGACACAGGGTAGTTGAGCTGAGCCTGTGACTTGGCTGCAGGCACAGTGCTTCCTTTCCTTGGCCTCTGTCTCACAGACAGCTCTTACCCCTGTTGCCCAGCTGTGGGGTAGCTCAGGAGGACGTGAGGAGGCCTCATCAGGTGCTGGCCAATGTCTTTCTCTCCCTGCACAGGGCTTTTGGGCCATTCTGTCTACCAACGTAAGGCTTGGCAGATGGCAGCCCTCAGACCCAGTCTGGCCTGCTGCTGCTTTTGTTGCTGTTGTTTTGTTTTGTGACAGGGTCTTGCTGTGTGGCCCAGATTGGCCTCAAACTCGTGATCCTCCTGCCTCAGCCTTTCAAGTGCTGGGATTACAGGTGTGTGCCACCGTACCTGGCCCACACTGACTGCTTTTATAAGGCCTCTCAGCTAAGAATGACTTACATGTTTCCAAATGATTGGAAAAAGCCAAGGAAAAGACTATTTTGTGATTCATGTAAAGTATACAAAATTGACATCTCCGTATCCATCAATAAAGTTTTATTGGAGCACAGCCACACTCAGCATTGTGTATCGTCCACGGCTGCTCTCAGGAGACAACAGTGCAACTGTGTAGAAGTACAAGACTCTCACCCACAAAGCCGGAAATGTTTACTCTGCAGCCCTTTTCAGCAAAAGGTTTCTGACCCTGTGCTAGAACCCAAATGTAGGTCGGGCTGGCCAGTTGGCTGGGTTTGCCACGGGTGGCACTGGGTGCCAGGTCTGGGCCAGTCTTGTCCTGTCTGGACTGGGTGGCTTGCCACTTACCATGAGGCAGGCAGGGGCAGGGAGGAGCTTAAGTCACCAGGCTTTTTCAGGGGATCTAGAGCAGGCCCTGCTGTCACAGCAGCATGTGAAGTGAAGGGAGTTTGGAGTGAGGTCATTACTTTGGCCTCTGGGGCAGCTTTCTGGGGGAGGGAGGAAAGTGGGCCTGCTGCCCAGGTGAGTGTTGCCTTTTGGTTTGTTGATGCTCAGAACTCACAGGTAGGAGCTGGGAAGTGACAGAGGGCTGGGCCGTGGAGACAGCAGGAAAGGCAGCTTAGCCTACGTGCTGCTCCTTTCCTGCTCTGCAGAAGGCGGGCTCCCCTGCTTCCAGGTCGTACTCTCAGCCACGTGCTGTGTTTATGGGAGAGGAATTTAGCGTCCAGCCCATGGAGTAGGCCCAGTGGGCAGGTTGCGTCTTGGATTTACTCGCCTGCCAATATTTGCCGAGTGCTCTCCATGCATAGGGCACTGTTTGCTGTGTATCTGTGAGGATTATCTGTCTGTTGGTATGTGTGGGAGCTGGTGTCTTAGAGAGAGTCTCTAAGAGCGTGGTAAGGCCCAGGCTGCCGAGATGCAGCTTCTGTTCAGTCTTCTGAGGTCCAGGCTTCAGAGGCTTCAGAGGCTTCCTGATTGTCGTTCCCGGGACATCTCTTGCAGAGCTTTCACAGTGTCAGCTTTTTTTTTTTTTTTTTTTTTTTTTTTTTGGTACTGGGCATCGAACTCGGGTCCTTGTGCTTGCACAGCACGCGGCGAAACCACTGAGCTACATCCCCGGCCCCCACAGTGTCAGCTTTTGAGTGATGTGTGTATACGAGTGCTCAGAGAGGATGGTGAGGGTGTTAGCTGACGAATTAGCCTTTTTATTTTATTTTATTTTTTTTGGTACTAGGGATCGAACTCGGGACTTCCGCTTGCAAGGCAGGCAGCGGAACCACTGAGCTAAATCCCCAGCCCGAATTAGCCTTTTTAAATGTGCACACATCTTTTTTACCTTACTTCTGTTCCTCTGTGTTCTTTTCCTGATAGGTGGATTGCCTGGAAAGTACTCTAGAAAAGTCATTGCAAGCACAATTTCCTTCTGACCTCAAGGTCTCCATTCTCCTGGACTTTACCAGGGGCTCAAGAGGTAGATATTGTACATGCCTGGCCCCCTTCCTCGTCCTTGACCCAGCCCAGCAGAGACAAGGCCCTGGACTGCCTGCCAGTGTGGAGGCCTCTGTGGCTGGGGCCCACATCCCCAGTGTGCTTCGTCCATCATTCCCAGTGTCCCCTGTCCATTAGAAGAGTCTGCTTCCCTGGGAGCCAGGCCAGAGCTCCTAAGTGGCTGCCGGGAACTGTCGGACGAGCTCTGAATTAATTGTCATCAGGGGCTTGGCGTACTCTGAGCAGCTCCCCTCCAGCCTGCATGTTCTGTGGAGCTGGGACTGAGTGCGGTCAGTCACCCTCACCCAGAGCAGGATGGCCGATAGTGAGGGTGGTGTGGTGCCCCTAGGAGAAAGTTGGGTGCAGCTACCAGGAGAGGGAGTGGGTGCTGGGTGGCAAAGATAGTAGTGTCTGCTCCCCTGTGCACTCTGACGCTGCCCTGAGATGTGGCCGGTAGGTGCCCAGAGGTCCTCTGGCTGTAGCAGCGCCAGTTGGTGTGTTCATTCGGACACAGCACAGGAACAGAGGGGCCCACGTGGAGGTGGTCCCTTCCTGGCAGGCAGGGCATCTTCCCGGTATCAGTCTTTGGCCACTTTCTCTCATATCCAGGCAGGAAGAACTCACGCACAATGCTGCTGCCACTCCTGCAGAGGTTTCCAGAGCAGGTCCGAGTCTCCCTCTTCCACACTCCAAATCTCCGAGGACTTCTCCGACTCCTTATCCCTGAGCGCTTCAACGAGACCATTGGCCTCCAGCACATCAAAGTATACCTCTTTGACAACAATGTTATCTTGAGTGGGTGAGTTTGTGTCCTCCATCAGTGATTTCACTGTATGATCTCTAGGGAGGAAGTCTGTGCACCAAGATGAAAGGACAACCCATTCTCTAGGGCCTTGCAAGACCTGCCGTGTAGTAGTTGTGGAGGCTCAGCCTCCTCCACGATCCCCTCTCTGCCGTGGGAGCTGGAGTTCGCAGAGGCTGATGGGAGGACAGCCCCATTGTTTGAGCCCTTCCTGGGGTTAGCTCTACGTTAAGCCTGTGTCTTGCTCAATTCGCACAGTGACTCTGAGTGTTTTCCTCACTTTATACGTGGAAAAACAAAGGTTGGAGAGGTTGAATAACTTTTAGGCAGAGTCCAAAAAACAGAAACAGACAAGGCGGAAGTCCAGGTCTTTTGGCTTGAACAAGGGCTCTCAGAGGTCCCCTCCCCCAGAGTGATTCCTGAGTGCCAGCTTAGTGGTCAGCTGCTGGCAGGGGGCTGGGGTTGCAGTCTATATTTTGTGTGACTTAGTGCTGCTAGTCTCGCCTAGTTTCCTGCATGTGGATGTTGCTCAGTAGCCGCTTGTTAACCGGTTCCTTCTGTGTCCTCATCTGAGTTTGTCATTCCTCTCCCAGTTACCCTAAGCCCGATGTCAGGCCACGGCAATGCACACTCTTGCCTGAGTCCTCCCCTGCTTCTTCCTCCCTGTAGTGCAAACCTGAGTGACTCCTACTTCACCAATCGCCAGGACCGCTACGTGTTCTTGCAGGACTGTGCAGAGATCGCTGACTTCTTTACAGAGCTGGTGGACGCGGTGGGGGACGTGTCCCTGCAGCTGCAAGGGGACAACACTGTGCAGATGGTGGATGGGATGGTGCATCCTTACAAAGGTACGGCCTGGCTCTGATGTCCACTTGGGTTGTGGGTTGAAGGCCATGAGAGCACACCTTTGGGGGGCCTTGCCCAGGGGCAGGAGATGGGGTGCCAGGGCCCTCTTCTGCATTTTTTTTTGATACCTGGGATCAAATTCGGGACCTTGCACTTTCGAGGCAGGTGGCGGAACCACTGAGCTAAATCCCCGGCCCTCCTCTTCTGCTTTTGATTCTGAATCCCGATCATTGTGACTCCTGGCTGTCAGTCACGTGTCACATGGGGGAGCTGGCTCGGGAAGGTGGGAGTGTGGGTTTGGGCCCTGTGTGCCGGCTGATGAGCCAGAGGAGCCTGGCCTATTCTTACAGGAAGCAGCCTGCCCAGTGACTGCCCTCCTCATTCTGTTCCCTGAACCTATCACAAAGACCTTGTGGCTTTTAGCTCCATTGAGGTCTGTGGCGTCCTGCCTGGAAAGTGAAATGGGAGAGCTCTTAGCTCTGCTCGCTGGAGACAGGCAAATCCTGGCACAGCATTCCTGGGCATGTGCATTCCTGTGATTCCTGTGGCTGTGGCTTTCTGTGGCCCTTAAAGGGCTGCTGCTGAGTTTGCAGCAGTGTCCACAACTTGGGCAAGGGGTTATAGCTGGACGTTGTAAGAAGGGCTCCCATTTCTGGTGCACTTAGCACGGAAGCATCTGAGTGACCTCCTGGTAGAGGAGCTGCCCTGTGCCAAGGAGCTGTGGCTGCCCAGCACGGCTGTGATCATGTGGCATTGCTGCTAGCTGCTAGCTGCTAGCTGCTAGCTGCTAGCTGCTAGCTGCCATTGGGATGCTCAGGTATCGCCATTGTACCTTTTTTCCAGTACTGGGAATTGAACCCAGGCACACTCTACCACTGAGCTGCATCCTCAGCCTTTTTTTTTTTTTAACTTAAGTACCAGCAATTGAACCCGAGACCTTTGCACTGAGGTATATCCCCAGCTCTCTTATGTTTTTTTGTTTTTAAGTTTTGAGACAGGATCTTGCTACTTGCTAAGTGACCAAGGCGGGACTTGAACTCGTGATCCTCCTGCCTCAGCCTCTCAAGAGTGCTGGGCTTGCAGGTGTGCACCAACATGCCCAGCTGATTTCCAGTCTTTTCTCGTCTGCTAATAGCACCTGGAGCTGTGTCTTTCCCTCCATTGTGTCCACAGAGGCACTTGTCACCAGTATCCCATCCAGCTATGAAAGGCACACACCTAGAGCCCAGAGCCTGCCTGTGGGGACTCTGTGGGTCACCTCCAAGAAAGTAGGATGCCTGGGCCCATCACTCCTTTTTATTATTGTGTTGACACATGTGTTTACTTGTGGTGCTGGGGATCAAACCTGGGACCTTGTACAGGTGTGGCGAGTGCTCCGCCACTGAGCCACACCCCCAGCCCTACATGAACGTTTTCCTGGAAGTGTAGCCTGCATACCGAACACCAGTCACAGAGATGTAGCTCATGTTCCTGTTCATGGTGGATCGCTCTCTGCAAGGCCCCTGCAGTCCTTTCCAGGGGTGGGGTGCAACCACTATCCTGACTTCTGTTACCCTGAATTCATCTTGTTTGCGTTTGGAATCATGTTTAGATGTGTCCTTTCCCTTCTCCCTGTGAACGGGCGCTGTGGGCAGGTTTCTTGGTCAGGGCAGCAGTCCCCTTGGGGGAAGCTTGCTCAGGGCTCAGTTCCTTGAGCTCACTGTGCATGTGCTTCTCAAGAGATCCCTTAAAGCATTGGCACTTGCCTGTCACATGCACAAGCTGGCAGTGTCCTGACTCTCCGTCTTCTCTTTCTCTTGTGTCCCTCTAGGTGACCGGGCTGCTTACTGCAAGGCGGCCAATAAGCGGGTCATGGGTGTGATCCACTCAGCCAGAACACGGCAGCAGATGCTGCATGCCCAGACCTTCCATAGTGACTCCTTGTTGACCCAGGAAGAGGCAGCGGCCGCTGGTGATCGGAGACCAGCGCCTGATACCTGGATTTATCCGCTGATCCAAATGAAGCCCTTCGAGATCCAGATTGATGAGATTGTCACTGAGACCCTGCTGACTGAGGCCGAGCAAGGTGCCAGGGTCTACCTCACCACTGGCTACTTCAACCTGACCCAGGCCTACATGGACCTGGTCTTGGGCACGTGGGTCAAGTACCAGATCCTGCTGGCCTCCCCAGAGGTGAATGGCTTCTTTGGGGCCAAGGGTGTGGCTGGTGCCATCCCAGCAGCCTATGTACACATTGAGCGGCAGTTCTACAGTGAGGTGTGCAGCCTGGGGCAGCAGGAGCGGGTCCAGCTACAGGAGTACTGGCGGAGGGGCTGGACGTTTCATGCCAAAGGTATGCAGTGGTCAGCAAGGTTCCTCCCTTCCCCGCCTGGGCAGCTCTGGTTCATTGGCAGGGCCCAGGCTGGCTGGGCTGACAGCACCAGTGAAGGACCTATCTGTGCCTAGGGGGAGTCCTGGCTGCCCTCCCTCCCATTTGTCCTCAGCAGCCCTCTCAGAATGTCACGGTGGTCATGCATCCTGGAGAGGCAAGAGCTGTCCTATTCAAGTAAATTTTAGTTGTATAAATCACCCCCTTTTTTGTTTTGTTTTGTTTTGTTTTTGGTACCGGGGATCAAACTCAGGACCTTGTGCTTGTGAGGCGGGCGGCAGAACTACTGAGCTTACCCTCCCCCCCCCTTTTTGAAACAGGGTCTCACTTTGCAGTTCAGGCTGGCCTTGAAGTCACTATGTAGGCCAGGCTGGCCTCACTCTCACTGATCCTTCTGCCAGAGCCTCCCAAGTGCTGGGATTATAGGCATGTGCCACCACACCTGGCTAAAATCTCCCTTTTATACACCAAAAACTTACAGAAATCATTTTGGTGGTGGTTTTCAAAAAATGTGGTAGGTCGATGTGGTGGTCCAGACCTATAATCCCAGCATTCTGGGAGGACAAAGAGGGAGGATTATAAGTTTGAGTCTACCCTGTACCGCTTAGCAACCTAGTGAGACCTGGCTCAAAATAGAAAAGGGCCGGGGCTGTAGCTCAGTGTGAAGGCCCTGAGTTCAGCCCCCAGTATCAGAACAAAAACAAAACAAAACAAATGTGGTGCATGTAATGTCTTCTAAAATGCAGGGCAAGGACAGGTCTTAGTCTTATCTCCATCATGAAGCTCCTGCTTGTTGGCATTGCAGAGTTCCTTGGGGATCATTGGTTTAGCATTAAACAGCCCGGTTGTCTTATCTTTCCCTCACCATTGCTGCCTTTTTCTTTGTATGCTGATCTTCACCTTCCCCCTAAAATTGAAAAAATGGAAGCTCTGTATCCATGTACAGTTTTCACTTAATGGAAGCCCCAGACACTTGACGGACAGACCTGTGGCGGAAATGAATCAGAGTCTGAGTTGCATAGTTATTGTCTCAGGCATTCAGTAGAGCCCAGGTGGGGCGCATCCTCAGGAGCACCTTCCTGAGATATGGGTCGGTGTGTTTGAAACCTTGTGCTTAGCCAAGTGTGGCGGTATAGACTTTGTAATCCTAGCTCCTTGGGAGGCTGAGGCAGGAGGATTATAAATGAAGGCCAACCTGAACAATTTAGTGAGATTCTATTTCAGGATAGAAAGGGCCAGGGTGTAGCTCTACGGTAGAGCACTTGTCCAGCATGCCTGAGGTCCCAGGTTTACCCAGCCTCATGCTTGGCAGTCCCCTAGAGTCCCTTGTTGGTGTGTGCTCCCACCTCTGGCAAGATGAGCATGTCCAGGAACTCCCTTACCTGGCGTGGGGCTGGTTCTGTGCCTGACAAGGTGTAGAAAACATCTGGGGCTGCTGGGCTGTGATTTCTGTGTGTAGCTCTTCTTTCTCTCTGGGTAACACTGAGGCTGTCATGGGTACATATCAGTGCCTTTTGGTCGTAAGAGTATTTTCTTCTCTTTTTTTTTTTGGGTACTGGGGATCGAACTCGGGACCTTGCGCTTGTGAGGCAGGTGCCAGAACCACTGAGCTAAATGCCCGGCCCCTATTTTCTTCTCTTTTTTTTGAGATGGGGTCTGACTATGTTGCCTAGGCTGGTCCTGAGCTCCTAGACTCAGAGATTTCCTATCTCAGCCTCCAGAGTATGCTGGGACCGCAGGCATGTGCCACCACACCTGACTAAAACCGGGGTTTTCAACGAGGATGATTTTTAAGAAATTACCAAAGCCCATCATACACCTAAATCTAGCTCTGTGGATTTTGAACTTAACCTGCTATTATTATTTCATTTAGTTAATTAATTAATTTCTTTTTTGAGACAGGGTCTAACTGTGCAGTTTGGGCTGGTCTTGAACTCACTGTGTAGCCCAGGCTGGCCTCAAACTCACAGCAGTTCTCCTGCCTCAGCCTCTTGAGTGGTGGGTTAACAGGCGTGCGCCACCATGCCTGGCTCATTATTTTTTTGAGACAGGGTCTTTGTATATAGCCCCAGCTGGCCTGGAACTTGCTATGTAGCCCAGGCTGTTCTGAAGTCACAATCCTCCTGCCTCAGCCTCCCTAGTGCTACAGGTGTGGAACATTTCACCCAGCTGAATTGGGTTTTGTTTTTTTTTTTGGTACCGGGGATCAAACTTGGGTCCTTGCGCTTGGGCAGCATGTGGTGAAACCACTGAGCTAAATCCCTGGCCCTGAATTGGCATTTTAATTAAATTAATTAATTAGTTTATTTTCTATACTGGGAATTGAACCTAGGTGCCATGGTGCTGAACCTTTTAGAGCTTTCAGTGGTAATAAAAGGCTGGCTTCGGCACATGTGCCATAGGTGTACCATCACTGACAGAGCCCTGTGCATGCCAGTGCTCTACTGTTAAACTATATCCCTAGCCTTTTATTAAATTTTTAAAAAAATTTTGAGATAGTCCTGAGTTGCCCAGATTAGCCGTGAACTCCTGCCTGAACCTTCTAGGGGGTTTGATTTCGGGAATGTAGGCATGTGCTACTACTCCTGTTTCAACCTGGTTTTATTTTATTTTGTATTTTGTTTCACTTTATTTTTGGTTCCAGGGATTGATTGATTGTTTATTTTTGAGATGGGGTCTCACTAAGTTGCTAAGTTACCCAGGCTGGGCTTGAATTTGTGATCCTCCATTCTCAGCTTTGCAGAGTGCTGAGATTATAGGTGTGCACCACCATGCCTGGCTTTTTATTTATTCATTTATTTATTGGATACTAGGGATTGAACCCAGGGCTTGTGGATGAAGCAAGTGCTATACTTCTGAGCTACAAGTTCAGCAAACAAATTATTAAAAAATTTTTTTTTGGCTGGGGATTGAACCTAAGACCTCCTACATACTAGACAAACACTCCACCTCTGAGCTATATCCTCGACCCCTACCCTGGTATTTAAAAAAACCTCAGGTACCCAGGTGTGGTGATACAAACCTGTAATCCCTGCCCTTGGGATGCTGAGGCCAGAAGGTCACAAGTTAAAGGCCAGCCTGGGCTACATAGGGAGGTCCTGTCTCAGAGCAAACCCACCCCAGGAGATTCTGATGCCGTGCGGCAGGAGGTGCTGGCCTCTCTAGCAGGTGGTGCTTGTACCATTCGGCTCATCTCACAGGGCCTGGGCCAGACGGGCTGGCGGTCAGGTGTCTTTGAAGGGAGCAGGGGTATGTGAAGAAATTATTTTCAGGTTGGTCTCATTACTTCTGGGAGTCACAACAGTGCTCAGCATGGGTGTGGGGAAGAGCTTGGAGCTTTCTGGAGGAGTTTTGGAGCCATGCAGAGGCACGGCTGGGCCATGCTCTTCCTCCGTGTGCTGTGGCCTCAGACCCAAGCTCACCCTGCAGGTCAGCAAGCTCCTGGCCTCACAGTTCAGACTCTGCTGCCAGTCGTTTCCGTGAGACTGGCTGACAGATGTGCAGTGACTCCCCAGTTGCTATTGAGGCAGAAACACCGAACTGGCTTTTCCTGTGTGCCTCGCCTTTTCCCGGATCGGGCTCCTGCCGCTTGTTCCCTCCCTCCTGCCTGCCCTGGAGTGGGTGGGGCCCTGCCACCTGGGAGTGCTGAGTTGATGGGGTGGTGAAGAGAAATCTCACAACTGGATCCCGGGCATGCGGGAGGGTGTGTGTGCGTGTGTGTGTGTGTGTGCGTGCGTGCGTGCGTGCGTGCGTGTGTGTGTGTGTGTGGCGGGAGGAGGCAGGAATGGCAGGCATTCTTGTTTTTTTTGGTACCAGGGATGAAACTCGGGTCCTTGCGCTTGTGGGGCAGGCATTGGAACCACTGCGCTAAATCCCCGGCCCTGGCAGGCATTCTTGGAAGCAGAGCGCTGTTGTCCTAGAGCCAAGAGCCAGAAGTCAGAGCACACTCTGGGCTGAGGTGAGAGGCCAGGGGCCTCCCCTGCTTAGTGCCATGATATATAGTGGACTCCTCAGTCACCAGCCTTTTCTGGCTTACCTGTTGATGGTCGCGTCCTCCAGAGCAGCCCATACTGGGGGAAGAAGGCGCAGGTATCCCACAGGGTAGTTGCGGGTTTGGTTGGTGGCACAGTGGACTACAGTGTTTCCTGCAAGGCCCATGCTGGGTACAAGCTATGGGCCTGTTTGGGTGTGTCTGGGGCCCAGAAACTCCTGCGAATCATTGTGCAGCTCATACCTGGATTTGCTTCCCTGAACTCCTGTGGGACAGGCCCAGGCTGGTCTTAGCTCCTCTGGCTCCCAGAAGCCCTTGGGCAGAGGAGAGTGGGCTAGGACACTGGATTCCAGATCCCTGTACGCTGGCTGATCCAGTTTGTCAGCATACCAGTCACTGGGAGCCAAGCCACAGGAGGATGGGGGACTGTGTGTTGGTTTTGCTGGTGGTTTTGCAAGAAAGATTGGTTGGTCCCTGCCTGGGGGTGGGGGGGCAGTGTTGGGGGGAGACAGCCTTCTCGTGGGCAATGACCATACTGTGGGTTTGAGTGCAGCGGAAGGCAGGAGAGGCTGAATCCTGGGGCTGACTCTTCAGTGTGCTTTGTTAGCAGGCACTGCTGGGAATAGCTGGTGTTTGCACAGATGCCTTGTTGGAAAGATCCTGTGTGACAACCATTTGCTGAAGCAGTGTTTATTCTGTTCAGCAGCTGGAGTAGAGATTTACCTCGTTTACATACTTTGCTGATTTCTTATCAGACATCAGCTTTGAATTATACCGTTTCCAAGAACCACAGGTGCTTTTTACTATTTAAAGTCATGCCCTGGGGACTTTTCTGCTGTAGGTTTTTATTTAGTTTTTATTTTAATGTATGCAAAATATGCCTCTTACATCCAGAGACCCTGCATAAGCATCATTTGGTGTGGAGGTTGCCAGATGTGCAGTCTAGGGCCTGGCGGAGGCTGAGGGAACTGGTTTTATTTCCTTCCTGTGAGACAGGATGGCACTGGGTTGTCAGGAGGCACGGAAATAGTACACACGTGGGTTCTGTAGGAAGACTGGCTGCTCTCAGCCAGGAGGGTTGTGTCGGGGCCTTTTGGAATGGGCATTGAGCAGAGTGAGTGGTCAGTGGCTGGGCATTGGGAAGCCCAGATTCCTCAGCGCAGTCTCTGGCCACGGGGTATGTCCTGATGAATGGGCTGTAGGTAGAAGGTGATGTGAGTTGAAAGTACTGTAAGTCAGAAATGCACTTGTTCCACTACTCTACTCACTGTCCTAGCCTAGCCACACAGAGTACCATAGAGCAGGGGTGGTGGCTAGCCCACTGCCCAGCTTCATGAGGGAGTATTGTTCTGCCTGTTGCTACCCCAGGAGCTCCACATTCAGAAATCACAGGCCACCGTAGTGGTGCACACCTGTAACCCTAGCACCCAGGAGGCTGAAGCAGGATCGATGCAAATTCAAGGACAGCCTGGGCTACACTACATAGTAAGTTCAAAGCCAGCCTAAGCTACATAGTGAGACTCTGTCTCAAAACAAAAATCACAACATAAGGAATTGGGCATGTAGCTCAGTAGTAGAGTGTTTGCCTTGCTCGTGTGGGGCCTTGGGTTTGACCCTCAGCACTGCAAAAAAACCTCAAAAAAAGAAAAACCAAACCAGAGCATGGTTGTTGGCATGGTAGAGTATACCTATAATTCCAGGTACTTGGGAGGCAGAGGCCGGAGGATCACAAGTTCAAGGCCAATAAGAGGGACAGCTGGAGGCCTTTACCACACCTCCTTGGCTCTGGAGGGAGTGAGTCCTCAAGCACAGCTGGTGGGTGAGGACTGTGCTGGTGTCCGCGGCAGCAGCAGGCTGCTGGCCGCTCTCTGACTCATGGCTTGCCAGTTTCCTGTTGCCTGGCCTTGCTCCTTGCCCTGTAGGTGTGGTGGGTTGAGGTTCCGGGAGCTGGGGTAGAATTTGGACTCTACCGGAGGCACGGCTAGTGCAGCGCGCTGGTGTGAGTGAGCACCGAGGGCTCCCCTCCGAGCCTGGTCCTGCTGGGGGTGAGCAGTGGGTGATGCGCATGTCAGCCTTGTGCACCCCGAACCGTGAACTCGGCTTGAGGGCCGAGCAGCAGCTTCAGCAGAGCCTGAGCATGTGGTATGTGCAGCGGGGCTCATGACTCTCAGCTCTGCCTCATGGAGGCTGAGGTCTGGGTAGTGCTCACCCCCCATTGCCACTTCTCGCTGGGAGCAAGACACAGGCCAGCTGCATGCAGCCCTGTCCTGTGGCCAGCTGCACGTAGCCCTGTCCTGCGGCCAGCAGCTCTCTCAGGTAGGGACTGCCTGCTCTGTGCCCTGAATGGTGCAGGGTCCATGCTGGGGATGCAGATTCTGCCCCGGGGCAGGCTTTTTACGGGGAGAATCGAAAACCAGTTTAGCATGTTTCTCGATTTCTGCTGGATGAAATGGTCCGGATTAACAATACTGTGTGTGTGGCTAGGGTGGAGCAGGGGCGTGGGACTGAAGGGATTCTTGCTCCTGCCAATAGGAGACTCTGTTAATGATTGTGAGAATGTCACTATTTTCACTGTCTTCCCGACAGGCTGGCTGGCGTGCCCAAAGGTGAACTGATGGTGAGAGCCAGGCAGCCCTGCCCTGCTGGCCCGGGCCTCTTGTGGGCGGGCTCTCCTTGGAACCCTGCAGGTGTCCCCCGGGTTGGGGCTGTGCCAGTGTGAACCATCACCTTGGGCTGCAGCACACGCCAGCTGCCAGGCTTCTCGGAGTCTCTCACAGCTGCTCTAAAGTCAGAACTGCCAGGTGCTCATCGGGGAGGCTAGGACTGATGTATTCTGTCCTCGATCTCACACGGGTCTGCAAATGCTTTGAAATTTACTGCAGAATACTCGGTGCGGGGAGGGGGACGGTGTACGGACCTGCGGGAGCCATGCATTGGTTTGCGTTTTTCTGGGAGAAATCCTCAGAGAAGGCCCACACGTGAAATGCCTATGAGCTCTTGATTTAGAACACAGTGACTTTTTTTACCCTTACTGTGATGGCACACACCTATAATCCTGGCCCTATAGAGGCTGAGGCAGGAAGATGGAGAGTTCAAGGCCAGCCTGGGCTATATAGAAAGACCCTGTCTCAAATACACACACACACACACACACACACACAAAAGAAAGGTGCTTGGGGAGCCTTTTCCAGGAAGCCAAAGGGCTTTCAGATTAAGTTTATGCTTCCGAAGGACCAGGTGACTGAAGATGGTCCTTTCTGAAGAGGAAGCCTAGAGCCGGGCAGTATGCACACATACACACACTAGCACATGCCACGGTATGTGCCAGGCTCTTGGTGAGCAGCTCCCTTGGGCCTGCTGCTCCTGCTCAGCCTGTACCCAGGGCTGTAGCTGGTCCGAAGGCCCCTCCTGAAGCCCTTTCTCCGGGCAGGACCACCTTCCCCCTCCAGGCTGTCATTCCTGCCGAGGTTCCTGCTGCTCCTTCCTGGAATGATGGAGACCTTGTCCCGCACAAAGGTCAGGCCTGGCTGTGAGGAGCTAGGCGTGATAGCTGGTTTACAGCTCTGAGAGGGCGCCTGTGTGTACACAGCCTGGCAGCACCTGGACAGGCGCCTCTGCTCTAGGTGGAGCCAGGGAGTGAGACCCAACTGCGAAGGTTTCCTGGCTGGGGCTCAGTGACAGAGCACCTGCCCAGCATGTGTGGAGCTGGGTTCAGCTCCTAGACCACACAACCTAAAGGGCTCCCTGATTCCTCACCCTCCAATTGCAAACTTCCCAGCTGTCCTCAGGGGACAGATGGAGGGCTGAAACCCGAGTTGGAGATCTCGAAGGAACTCTCGTTTCCAGCATCCCTGGCCTCGCAGGGCCCCCGGGGGTGTGGGACCCATGATGTGCCCATCGCCCTCTGGCACTGGCAGCACTCCTCCTCCACAGCACCTCAGCACATTGTCTCTGCAGGTTCACCACAGGGTGCTGCCCTTGTTTCTGTCCTCCCCTCCCCTCTCCCCTCCTCTCTCCTCTTTCTTTTTTGGGGGTGGGATTATTTGTTTTTGAAACAGGGTCTCACTGTATTGTCCCAGCCAGCCTTGAATTCATGATCCTTTTGTCCCAGTCCCTGGAGTTCTGGGCTTACAGACATGCACACCATGCCCTGCCCTACTTCATTTTCTTTTTGACAGAGACAGATAACACTGTAAATAAGACTGGGGGGGAACTGATGGAATGATCTCTGGCCTCACCCAGCAGGACAATAGGTTAAAAATTCGAGCTGTCTCAGAAGGGGCACCTACCTGAAGCCAGGCCAGGCAGGCCCTGGAGGAAAGAAGTTGAGCTGGTGCCAGGGAAGAGAGGAGGGAAAAGGAATGTCATGCCTTTTCAGTGTGTGTGTGTGTGTGGGTGGGGGGGATAGTGCCCCAAGGGACTAGGGGCTGGGTCTTGGGGAGGATGCCAAGAGATACCTTACTCCTTCATATAGGAAGCATGCACACGCTGGTGTGGACAGGCCACACACACATGTCCAGTCAGCTGTACATGTGATAAGCCGTCCCCAGTGGGCTGGAAGGGCCACCTGCCTTGGATGGTGACTTCCAGGTTGCCTTGTGAGGGCCAACTGGTGTTTCAGCAGATTTTGCAGATAAGAAGCAGGTTTAGGGCTGGGTACATCCAACTCCTTGTGCGGAGCTGGTAGTGTACAGTCTGTGGTCTCGGAGCCTTGGGAAGGGCCTAGAGTTACAGTGACAGGATGCAGGTCAGCCTGACCTCGTCATCCGTGTGGGTGGCGGGCCTCCCTCTGTGTCCCACTCCTGTGTCCCCACTGAGCGGGCTCAGGTAAGCCGACTGCCAGTCGCACTCGGCAGACCCAGTCTTACTGAGGCTGATGTCAGGTGAAAAGCTGGGACTGGCAGTGGTTGGTGGGAGGAAGCTCTTGTCTTTGTCTGAGGCAGGTGAACTTCCGCCCAGAGCCTCACCTCTCCTGACTTTGCCAGCTGCGCACTCTGGAAGAGTTGAGTGGGGTAGGGCTGAGCTGTGCACACGATGGTCCTTGGGGAGGAAGAGCTGCCAGCCTTAGATCCAGGGTGGGTGAGCTCCCAGGGCCAGGCAGAGGGGGACAGCCTGCTGCTCCCGGGACCTCTTTTTTCTACTAGTACTTGGGTGTGGTGCATAATGCTGGCATGCCTTATGTGGAGTTGGTGCCTGTACAAAATACATCTTAATTCCTCTTTTCATCCCTTTCCCTCCCTTCCCCCTCCAGCCATCTTTTGACACGCTTCCCTTTTCTTGGTGCCTGTTGGCAGCACATGTGTTTGCGGCCCTTGTGTGGAGTTGGTCCGTGTGCATAACACATCTCAATTCCTGCTCGCCTCCCCTTTCCCTCCCCTCCTCGCTCCTGGAGCCTTGAATTGCCTGCATAGCCAGAGGCCCCGGTGACGGTGACGGATCTGGGCACAAGACAGTCATGTGGCTTTGATGTGGCCCTGTGTAGGGAGGGGATGAGGGCCATCACAGGATCAGGCGCAGGGCCTGTCACCTCCTAGCCAAGGTGTTCCTGGAAATGTGCCTGCTCCGAGTGAGAATTAGAAAACGGTCTCTCTTAGGCGCTTGGCGTGCGTTGCGCACTGCCGACTTGCCCATGGTGATCACGTGTGTCTGAGGGCTCTCTGAGGGTCATGCTGGCGGGGAGGTCGTGGGAGGCGCAGGCACCCACGAGTCCCAGTCTCGCTGGCGCAGGGCTGCGTTTCCCGGGCTGAGCTTTCTCAGGGCCAGTGAGGGCGCAGCACAGAGGGAAGTTCAGGGGCCAGGCCTAAGTTCGTGCTCCTGGCGGAGGAGGAAGTCCTTGGGAGGTCAGCAGAACTTCTGCTGCGGGCTGAGCTGTGACTTTGGGGGAGAGCAGAGGACCTGCCTGGTGACTTCCAGTGACACTAGGATTCCAAGGGAGCCCATGCCCTGCATCACGGAAGTGTCCCACAGCACATCAGATACAGCAGCCTCCATGCCACACGGTGCTCCTGCAGAGCCCTGTTTTTTTCCTGACTGTGACAGCCCCTAGCATTTCCTCATGTTTCTCTGAATGGGACATAAACTCACAGGGACCCGGGGCCTCTCCTCTTCGGGCCTCAGGTAGACTTGGCCTGGTCCAGTCTGAAAGTCCCGGAGCCCCCCAGCCAGTGAGAGCAGAGGTGTTGCTTCTGCAGCCCTTTGGTACCAGTGTGTTGGTGTACTGCCAGCCTGAAGTGGGTGGCTGGGTCAGGGAGAGGCGTGCCTCTGAGGCCGGAAGGGCAGGCAGAGTTGTTCCACTGAACATCTGCATTGCCCCACGGAGCAGCTGAGTCCACTGGCTTAGGCAGAGGATTGCTGTCCTCACTGCCCACTTCCTTTGGTGCTCCCAGGAGAGACAGCAGCCTCCATCCAGTGTGGGCCTCGAGCTCAGTGGGCCGGTCAGAGGGGAGAGTAGAGGCCCTGCCCTCTGGGCAGCAGACCCTGAGGACAGCATCACCAAAGTCCTTGCTCAGGACGCGAGGTCACAGCACAGTGGCAGAGAGCGGAGGTGTCCTGAGTGCCAGGCTGGCTGGGCATGGGGGGAGGGGTGCAGAGTGACTGGCTTAGCTTGTCCACCCGGGGTGCACGGCCACCTCACGCCCAGTGAGCCTGGTTGGCTGCTTTTCTCTTAGGTTGAAGCAGCACGTGGCATGGACTTTGGCAGATGCTATGCTCATTTCCTGTCTGCACATTTCCTTTTCCCTGCAGGCCTCTGGCTGTACCTGGCAGGGAGCAGCCTGCCCTGTCTCACGCTGATTGGCTCTCCTAATTTTGGGTACAGGTCAGTTCACCGGGACCTGGAGGCCCAGATTGCCATCGTGACGGAGAGCCGAGCCCTGCAGCAGCAGCTCCACCAGGTGGGTTGGGGTGGTGGGATTTCTAGGGTGTGTGCGGTGCAGCTGGCACTCAGTTTTGCTCTTGTCACTGGGCTGCCCTGAGAACTGTCTCCTGCCACTGCCTGCTGAGGCAGCAGGTGAGACTCAGAGCAGAGTGAGAGACCCCGAGTCCCGTAAGTCTGCATGACGGGGTGGCAGGGTCTCAGAGAAATCTGCCTCAGGCCGCCCACGGAAGTCCAGGCCCTGGGCTATTGCAGCTGCGCAGACCAGCTTGTACCCCGCGTCCTAGACACTTTCCAGATTGTCCTTTCCCTTGCTGAGGCTGTTTTCTCCTTGGAATGTGAATACAGCAGTGGAGCAACCTCTTCTAAGAAGTTGGGCCAACCATAAGGGCCAGCCTGTAGTGGTAGCAGGATTTTATATTCTGGTTAAAGCAGAAAACAGAAGTTACTAAGAAGGCATGTAGTGCTGTTACAGGAACGTCAGTATGTGGTTACCTGTGGCAGTTTCGATGGGCTTCTGAAGTGAAGCCCAGTCTCTGTGCCTGTGAGACCTGCACAGTGCATTGGGCTCTGACCTTGTGACATTTCTAGTAACCCTTCCCTCGAAAGTCCCATTCCCCTGTGCAG